>NC_091141.1:36217793-36517793 GCF_041381155.1 Argopecten irradians | reverse complement strand
AATAATTGTGATCCCAGTTTTCTCCGAAGACTTTGATTCCGACAGGATCTTGTGTATGCAGTGATATTATTAGTATTCCCTAAATGCCTCTTAATTCATGTGCAGGAACGCTATATATAAGGTGTAATGTCACGATAGGTAGATTAACAAAACCTGGAGTACTCAGAGGAAATCCATCAACCTTTGGTTAAACACATATATATACACCTTACATCCTTGCTCCATCTAATACCTTATACCAGCAACCCAAGAGTACAGGCTAGATCCCTACTACTCAGCCACCGCGACCCCTTAAAAACCTTGGCTGCATGAACAGCAGTCACCAGAAATTAATTATAAAGAAACTCCCCTGTGTGTTGTTATTCCAAACTGATTACATCAACAAATAAAATATCCCATAGTTATGAAGAAATACTTTCTGAAATGAATATACAGTGTTAAATCACTCAGACAGACATTTAGTGAGATCATTCAATAAAAGCCTATAATTTTACATTATTTAACGGCTGGAAAAACCAAGTTCAATCAGGCGGAACCTACAAAGAAAAAAATTCTCGAAGTAATAGACCTAAGAATTTGATGTTATCATGGAAATTCTTCTCCACAAAAATACCAATTGATATTAGGTCATCTTGCTGCTTCATTGTTGAAAGGAAGGAGTGTTGATCATTATTGGTTTGGTAAGATGTTCATGTCTGTACATCTCCAAACATTTTTTTGTACTGTTTTTTTTTTTTTATCTTTCACTTCCTTAAATCATTCAATTAAAACTTTTAATTCTTGGATCATCGGTTTCTAGTCCTACAATTCTGAATTCTTATAATTTCCCTATCTTAACAAAAATCTTTAATTCTATTATTTAAAATTCATTTATACTGCAGAAATAATTGTCTATATATATGTATACAGTAAAACCTGCCTTGATAACCACCTCTGTATAAAGACCACCTGCTTAATTAGACATTTCCCTCAGGATCCTAAAGAGTCAACTTCAACACAATGTGACCTGTGTATAAAGACCACTTGGCTATATAAGACCATTTTTCTTAGTCTATCAGGTGGTCTTTATAGACAGGTTTGCCTGTAAGTGAAACTATAAGATCACTTTTTCAAGAATGGAAGCTAAAGGACGGATAAATATTAGGTCTATTATGCGAGAGGAAAGATCCAAGTGGGAGATGAAATAAAAGAAATAAAACTTACTAACAAAGAATCAGAGTGTTTACACTTTGTTTAAATGTTAATTGAGAATATGTATGGGGTGAAGTCTAAATTAACATATATACAAGCAACTGTGAAATTAGGTTTAATGCCAGGGTCATTTAAGAACCTGCCATTCAGCAATAAGGTGGAAGAAAGTCTGAGTATCCAGAGAAAATCCACTGACCAGTGGTCATTACATAGCAACTGCCTCACATAGGATTCAAACTGGATGGCTTGTGGTTATATGTTTAGATATCTGAACTCATTAAACTCTGAAGGAACATTTGAACTCTTTTGATTCTAAAAGATTTCAACAGTTCATTATAAATGTTTTTATGAAATCACAACCCAGAGGTGGAGGGCTTGTGATAATATGTTAGGACATCTTAACCATTTGGCCACAGCAGCCTCTTTTTAAGCTAGGATTGATCAGTTTAGTGTCAGTGGAAGTAAAAGTGGTTGTCAGCGCAAGATTTTTTTTTTTGTTTTTCACATTTTTTTATAAGATCTGATTATATAGCATATACAATAGGGGTACTAAAAGGGGACATTACTTCGAATCACCCGTCCCTAGTCACTCGGGGTTGACGACTAACATGTGTGTACAGTTATGATTTATTGACCTCATTAGCCGCACCAAACACATTGTCACAACCAGTTAATGTCTCGAGATGAAACGACCCGTTTAAAAAAATAGTCCTCTGTTTACGCTCATCAAAGTCCTGACGACTATCCACCATTTTTTCTGTACGATAGATACAGATGCTGAAAGCGGTGGTGGTACGAAACCTGTATTGAATTACGAGCACTGTATAATGAAAATGTTAAAGAAAATTACAAGTACAAAGGGGATATTAATTCTCTGCATGTTTATAGCCGCTGCTCAAAGGACGCTGCAATTTTAACTGATTCTAATGTCAAAGAGATAATAAGATTTCGGCATGTGGAATTTATTATTCTTCAAACAGGGTGTTATACGGAGAAGGTATTCGGGACCACAATTAACCAGGTGTCGACACTCATTTTGCTAATTTGCTAATGTGTGAATCATTGTAAAACCATCATACATGAAAGCTTATACACAAAGGGAGGTAACTCACATTTACATTTTTACTACTGATGCTTTGCAGGGCCTAACCAGCAACAGATTACAATAAAAGTAGAGAACAATATTTATATACCTCTGCTTTTGAAATCCTAACGAAATACAGGTTAAGATTGGCTGACAATATGTCTTAAAGGTTACTGCTTCATATATACATGGAGAATTATCATGCTGGATCAATGAAAACTGGATCATTAGCAAGTAAAATTGAATATCTAATGATGAAAAAAAGCCAAAATGCCTCACACATGTAATTTTATTATATAATTTAGAAAGAAGTAGGGAAGAAAATTCAAGTAATGAGGCATTCCATTTCAAATTACAAAGGTAACATGGATGTGTGTGTTTAAATTACATTATGAATTATTATAATGTTATGATATTTTTAGTTATATATTAGGGTTTTTTTTCCATCTATACTCACATCACAAGATCAGATAACATTATCAGTGCTTATCAGGAAATAGTCCAGATTTAATTCACTCAGGTGAATAGTGAAACCAAAAACAGTTCAAACAAAACACTTTCATTATTACTACATAAAATCTATAAACTCACTATTCGTAAAATAGGCTTGTACCTGAAAACTTTTAATCATATTCATCATCAGTATTGTATTCAAAATCACACAGATAGACATAAAAGAATATTGTCCCCTGAGTTTTCTCGTTATAATTGATACAAGAGATGAGAAAAAAATATGAAATTATACAAAAGTTAAGATAATTTACCAGCCCACCCACCCCACACCTGGTTGAGAGTTCATTCCGACACTCAGGTAGGGGGCGATCTCCGAGTACAATACACCGTCACAATCCATACACCTCTCAAACTGGGTAAATATACCCAACAATGCACGGGCACTACTCGATAACAATTTCAATATTAACATTGAAATTTATACACGATAAAAGCAGGGCTACCACAATAGGTGAAAGTACGAAACAGGGGTGTGTTACGAGGACAAACCGCGGTGTAAACAGTCAAATTCTCCGGTGTTTATCAAACACTGTTCTATACCATCTTTTTTTTTGTCGATGTGGGATTATATTTTTTAATTGTTAAGTCATACAGCTGCAGTTTGTGTGAAAGTTATAACCCCGTGGGGATCTGGTAAGATTCATGACAAAATGGTGTACAGAGTATTTAGTGTCACATCAACACTTAAGCTGACATATCGACATTATTTACTCACTGGAACTCTGAATTGTAATCATCTTAACAACAAAGATACTATAAGAAAAGATGGTAAAAGGCTAATAGATCATTGATCAAAAATTTTCAAAATTCAATTTATTTCATGTGTCGTTCAATCCATTTCCTTTCTGACGAGTAAATTACTAGTTATAATCATCTGTCCTCAGTTGTCCAATTTAACTGATTTTCTGTCTATTAATTGGCCTGTATATCCATTAAGAATTAATGCCATTTTCATATCAGATTAATATCAATTAATTTGTTAATTAATTTTGTCAATGCATGCACAACTTTTTTGCATATACTTCTTTAATTTGTCTATTTAATTATGGTAATGCCATGTCCATTACAATCAATTTTGCCCATTTATGAATTTTCTGTACATTGTGTTTGTTCATTAATGCCCTTTTCTCATGTCAAGCAATTAATACATCAATTTTGTCCATTAATGACTTTTCTGTTTTTTCATTAATGCATTTTAGATTAACTTGTCTATTTGTCCATCTTTCTTTTCCTGTCTACTAAATTGCTTGTAGAAAACAATTTTCAATATCTTGTACATGTATTTGAAAATACAGAAACAGACACAAGTGAACGTTATTAAGCCAGACATATTAACACTTTATAAGCAGTCAGAACTATAGATTTGAACATATAACATAGAAGATCAGTACAATACACAATGGAAATATTTTTGTCCATTCTTCTATCCATCATATTGTTGTCCTAGATTTGTCACCTGTATTTGTTGTTTCGTCCCCTTCAAACTCTCCCACCCAACTACTCCACCTGCATTTGTTGCTATTGAGCGTATTATTTGTCTTTTCATTCTTCCCTCCATCCAATTTACCCAGCAGACCACGCACCTGTATAATTTCTATATGTTCCATACGCTGACACATGGAGTACAATAAACTTATGTAAATGTGACAAAATCTATTCACGGCCGATTCAACCATCGGTATGTTAGATGTCAGTCGAGGACACCTGCTCTTAAGACATTAGAAAAGCACTTGAATAAAAGTTTTCACATCAAATCATTCAAAGAAATGAAAATTTTTACAGAATTTGAAATGTTCAGTAAAGAGATTAGGTTATTACATGTTGGCTGCAGAGTGGAGCTGCCTAGCTGTCACAGGTAACAATGGGGAGAATACAAGAGTTGATGAAATAGCGTTGAATAGGCTGAAGTGGCTGTTTGTCTAATCCCACCAATATACACATAGTAATTCCGAGCTACGGAATCACCCTCCCTCTCAACAAAGCCTGTCATATTATGAGAAGCTACTGTATTCCAACAAAACAGATTACCTAGCTAGAATGCAGGGCGCCACACCTGCAAAGGCACCAGGAATTGACATTTATGATAAAACTTTTTTTTGTATCCGTGGATACTTTGAATAATAAATTCAAAAAATAAAAAAAAATTGGATCGTATCATTCTGATACATTTCCATCTTCATTGAGATAATTGCTAACTCAGAGGGAAGCCGAAAACTTCAACTGGTACGTGGGATGTCATATAATTTCATTTTGTGCCGTAGTAGCTCTTTGATACACATTTATAAGAACGGACAATGGCGGAACAAAGCGGCCTACTGTAGCATTGTGATGGGCTAGAATAGGTGTTCAGGGAGGCAGAATTTTGTTCTTTCCAGTTGCGCGTGGGAAATGATACAACAATATGATCGTACAGGCCAAGTTTAGTTAGAGTAGCAAATCCGACAATACGCTTATAATCCCTACGATGACAACAGAATATAAAGTAATGCAAACAATCTGTAAACCTCATTAATTTTTATGAGGTTTCCAAACTTGAGCCCTCCGCGAACAATATGCCATTGATGGAACATTCATGGCCAGTGAATCTGTAAAGGGAGATTACCTAAGAATGGAGCACGATGTTAAGGACACCAAATACGAAAGTTAATCCAATCTAAAATCAACATATTTCATTTTCACCGTAAACCGAAACAAAAAAATATTCTAATACACTTTTTGTTATTTGTGTTTCCTTATACAGTCTAAAGTAGATTATTACATATAATTATGAGAGATTATATCAAAACGGGGAATCAAAATACAATTTGTCGGCACGAGGAAGTTTTAAATTGAATTAAGGAACATGATGAAAAGTGAATCAACTGTGATTAATTTGACACTATACACAGTACAACTTGACATATTTGTCAGAGACAATCACTCGGGAAGCTACACTAACAAGTTATTGACATCATTTCTAACATTGGCGATTCAAAGATATTCAAATTCACTTGTATTAGGAACAGAACAGGCTAACTTAATCTGTGTCTTATATCACATACTCCAACATATCACAACCCCAGCGTTAACCTACATCCTTTTTCTAGAATGAAGTCCGTTTGACCCTTGACCTTGACCGATGGTATAATACTATATTCTTCTAGTGTGTATGTCATGGTAGCCGAATAGTTATATGTATCCTGACATATTACTACAATCCCTTCACTTCTGGATCATGAGTCTGAATCCCAATTACCAAATACTCTTGACTGCTGGATGGTGGTTTTTCTCTGGATGATCTGGCTTTCTTCCAGCATCTAAGACTGGGACAGTTCACTATGAACTTGCAAGGGTGGATGAGTGAAGTTGGAATCTTGGGGTCAATCAAAACTGAGGAGCTTCAAAGTCATTAAGTGCAGCTAGTTCCTTCAAATACATATGAGATTACCATTTTCGTAGATACTACCAAAGAGGTCAGAAAAGTTGAGTGCCACTACAGTATTTGGTATTTATCTGGTGTTTTTTATAAATCCATAGTGATTTCAGAACAATACCGGAAATGATAAAGCATTTTTATTCACATTCTTTTTCGAGTTGATTTACATCATGTACAAACTACAGCAACTACAACCCTGAGATCAAAGAGCACTTATAAAGGGAGAGCACTCTAATCTGCCAGCCTGGAATGAGGGGCGGCCATAAAATGAGCTGTTTTGGAGTGGCGTGGTGTATTGTTCGGTTTATTTGTCATTGTGTGTACTTGTTATACCACTCGTTATACTGGTCCAAAAAATTCTATTGTTTGTCGATCAATAAATTACGTCAACTCTGTCCTTCCCATCTTAAAAAATCACTCAATATGTGCATAACAAATCCTTCATAAAACTTTTATTACCACCAGAAAAAAAATATGCGATATATTCAAACCTTAAGGGAACAACAATAAGCAATAAATCATTGTGTTGAAGAAAACAAGAGATGTTCGCTTTTTTTTTGGGACGAAAAATCTTGTACCATGAAATCTTATTTGAACAGGTGTTCATAACCCTAATTATAACGACAATAATGTACCCGGCCCGCACCTTATTGTGTTGGCGTGTTACATGTCTATCAGGGTGTATGCACATCCTCCAGACTTTTGGTAACCAATACACAATGCTGAACAAGGCTTACAATAGAGACTGGGAGGTTTAAGTACATAAGTACTGAACTCAAACTGAGAGAAAGGTTTGACTCAATCTGAGAGTGAGGTTTGACTCAAGCTGAGAGTGAGGTTTGACTCAAGCTGAGAGTGAGGTTTGACTCAAGCTGAGAGTGAGGTTTGACTCAAACTGAGAGCGAGGTTTGACTAAAACCGATAGTGAGGTTTGACTCAAACTGAGAGTGAGGTTTGACTAAAGCTGAGAGTGAGGTTTGACTAAAACTGAGAGTGAGGTTTGACTCAATCCAACAGCAAAATTTGACTCAAGCTGAGAGTGAGGTTTGACTCAATCCAACAGCAAAATTTGACTCAAGCTGAGAGTGAGGTTTGACTCAATCCAACAGCAAAATTTGACTCAAGCTGAGAGTGAGGTTTGACTCAATCCAACAGTGAGTTTTGATTCGAATGGAGAGTTAGGCTTGATTCAAACTGAGTGTGAGGTTTGACTAAAACTGAGAGTGAGGTTTGACTAGAATGGAGAGTGAGGCTTGACTCAAAAAGAGAGAGGTTTGACTCAAAAAGAGAGAGGTTTGACTGAAACTGAGTGAGGTTTGACTCAAAAAGAGAGAGGTTTGACTGAAACTGAGTGAGGTTTGACTCAAAAAGAGAGAGGTTTGACTGAAACTGAGTGAGGTTTGACTCAAAAAGAGAGAGGGTTGACTGAAACTGAGTGAGGTTTGACTCAAAAAGAGAGAGGGTTGACTGAAACTGAGAGAGGGTTGACTGAAACTGAGTGAGGTTTAACTCAAATAAGAAGTTTGACTGAAACTGAGTGAGGTTTGACTCAAACTGAAAGGGAGTTTCTATGTTTCAACTAATAGCAAGGTTCAACTAAAACTGAGATTAAGGTTCAGCTAAAACTGAGAGCAAGGTCCAACTCTTTTTGAGAGTGTGGTTTGACTCAAACTGAGAGTGAGGTTTGACTCAAACAAAAAATGTGAATTGACTCAAACTAAGAGAAAGGCTTGACACAAAATGAGAGCAAGGTTTGACTCAAACTAAAAATACGAGTTTGTAGAGTTTGAACCAGAGATTTGTAACAGGAGAGGAGAAAATGTAGCACCAGATCAGGGCTCGAATACTAATTAAGCTGGTCACTGATGATCTACCAAGTCCAATTCCGCTACATACTCATAGTCATAGGTGTCTTTTTCCTTTAAAAACCCCTGGCATATCTTTAACTGACCATAACTGTTCATAGGATATACAAGTACATATTACAAAGATACCTTTAACTTTCAAACATTTCAGAAGATGTTTTCGAGATACCATGGCCCAGTTTCATGAACATTCCTTAATTTTAAGGAGTTCCTTAACTTAAAATTCTCCAATGGAAAGCATTTCAGAATCTAAGGAAGGCTCCTGAACTTAAGGGGTTTTCCTTAACTTCCGTAATACTTTCCTATGGAGAATTTTTAATTAAGGAATTCCTTAAAAGTTCAGGAATGTTCATGAAACTGGGCCATGGCTAAAGTTTGGTATCTCGAAAACATCTTCTGAAATGTTTGAAAGTAATTTTTCTATGTTTGTTTGTTTGAATTAACATCCTATTAACAGCTAGTGTTATATAAGGATGGCTTCCCCTGTATGCGGTGTCTTTTTGTGATAGAGGAACTTGTCTATTTTATAGTGCTATCTCACTGAAGCGTGCTGCTGAAGACATCAAACAAACACACTAACATAGAGACGTGTCCCATCACTGGACTAAATAGATTCAATTTCAATCTATAGATTATAATTCCACAAATACACATTGTTTATATACTACATATTATTTGTTTCAATTTTATTCTTTTTATTCAATTAAAGCTTTTATTTTCCTCTTTAAAAGTCACCAGCATATAACTGTATATATAAGAACTTCATCAATACAATTGATTTCAATACACATTATAATCAATACAATTGATTTTAAATGAGTACACATTGTAAAAAACCTCCCATTAATTCAGCCATCACACAAACCCTTCATTAATTATCAGCCCGAAAAACAAATAAAGACCTTTCAACAACATAACAAAATTAAATTAATTAGCTTTCGATCTAGCACTTTAACAATGAGGCTATAGTTACGTAGAAATCAAACGAAAATTCAAGTTGATTAAATTCTTGACCTTTCAGGTGATGGTGACATTTTCCATTTGTTTTTTTTATATGTCTGTCTGTTAGGTATACATAGATTGCCCAATTCTCATTGTCTTTAACCCTTTCACCACTGTATGCCATAATGGACTCATCCAGATCAATGGATGGTAGAGTCTACTAAAGTTACATAGGGGTAAAAGTGTTAACATCTGACAATAAACTACTCTGAATGTTATGATTAAAATCTTACTGCCATAATTTCAGCATATTTAAATGTTGACCCCTGATATGTATTTACTAACAACAAAATGGTTGTGGAAAATTAAATTCAAAGAACACTAATCTACAACTGCTGTACCTGTGATGAATTGCTTAGTTTCTGCTCCTGCTCAAAAATGGGCATAAAGGGAACAAGGCGACTGGTTTAGCATTTTCAGAATAATGTGACTGTGTCGGGTGTATTGTTTGGTGTCTTTGGTAGTACATTTCAGCAAGATCGCACTATAAAATGGACATGACTTCTACCATTATAAAACTACGAGACACAACACAAACATACCATGCTATCCAAAACACACATACCAAGTTTAGCACATACCATACATCTCTTAGATCATCTTCGATATTCCAGGGGTTACTATCATCGACATTATATCCACCCCTAGACTTTGCCATAGTAAAACCGAAAGCAACAGTATAAGGCACAAGATATTTCAACTCAATTTGTTCATCAAAAGAATCCAATAAAGATATACTGTGGCTGACTATGTATCTTTGAAATCTCGCATCGCTCTCTCTGTAATCTTCAATGGAAGTCTCTGCAAATCTGAGTCCAGGGGTGTATATATCGTTGATGTCGGTAACCCCTGCAGCATCGAGGATGCTCCTACATGGTAAGCAATCCTTAAATGACTTGAGTTGTTAATAGGATAATCAACCAAGCAATCCAAATCAGAGCGATGACCCAAAGGTGCAGGATAAAAAGAAAAATGTAAAGTTCTATTTGATTAAAAAGTGATTACTTTAGCTGATCCCATTTCAACAACTACTTGACAAAGAACTTTAATGAAATTGTACAGTATTCTATTGTTTTGCTTAATTGGTCTTTAAAATATAAACTAGTGTTTTACAGTAAAAACTATTAGACTTACACTGATCAAATGAAACTAAGCCAACAATTTCTTTAACTGGGCCAATAAACCGTACACCACATGTCCATCACAGTCTCCATAAAACTATAGGCTATACTTTTAATTAAATAAATGTATGATAATTTTTATTTTATTTTTTTTTTGTTTGTGGAAATCTTTTATTTTTGGTGCATAATGCATCCAGAAAGCTTATTATAGACGATTGTTACCTTCATACCCTTAAATTGTTCTCAAAGTTAGATGTTTCGTCATAAACAGAAATGGCCTCTTTTATCTAGACTATATATCTCTGTCTAAAATCTTCAAAAATATGCACTTTAACGCAATTACCAAGTGCATTAACATAGGTTAAACGAGTCTGCACCAAGGAGTTTTGTTAAACTTCAAAGATATCGACCCTCTATTTACAACAAAAAATAATGTATTATCAGAAACTTGATAGCTTGTAAAGTTAAATTGACTTTCCACATTACAACAGATATTAAAAGATCATTTTCGCTATCTTATCTTGGGTTCATTTTAAAGTTCCGACAATCTTTATGTAATCTGCTGAGCTAGAAGCAGGCATCCATCTTTCTTATCCCGGACATCAATGTGACACTATAACAATGGATGCCACTCCCCAAAAACATCAGAAAATAGACATTACTTATGTTATTTGATGTTTACGCAGTAATGAACAAATATTTGAAATGAACCACTTTATTGCAAACAGCAAGACAAACATTTGAAAATGCCACAATGCCGTTATGCCAGACAATGTTATTGATGTATTTTGCTATGAAATTTAAATGTGAACCTCATTCTTTTCTTGAATCTCAATTTAATAACTGTTTGAACACTACATATCATTTGAAAAAGAATAGTTACAGGTACTTATATAAATGTAACCCTGGTGAATACTAGCCACAATAATACCGCTCAGCCATAGAAAACGTATCTTTAGCTCGATCGGTAGAGTGTCAGACTAGTAACCCAGAGGTCCTGAGTTTGAATCCTTGGAGAGGCAGAGATTATCTTTATCAAATCATGCACTTTGTTAAATAAACAACAACAAACAAATAGCCACACTATTTTTCTTCAAATGGTTTGGTTTAATTTCGTTTTAGGTGCTACTCTTGTGCTAAATTAAGTGGTATTTACAGCCTGCAACATTTATAAGGACATATGGCATCTTTAGGAGGTGAAGGGAAACCAGAGTACCCAGAGAAAAACCATTAAACCCAACATGGTCAGTACAATATACATAAAGCAACGTACTGCCTAACGTAGGTTGATAATTTCCAATACAGGCCAGTGGGGACGAGGGAGCTAATGGTAAATATGTCTGTAACTCATACTACTCGCAATATTAACATTCCAACTAGAAAGAACTTCTCTTTTTAAATCTAGCTGGATCAGTTGAGCATCAAGACTAGTAAGCCAAAGGTCCAGAGTTTGATCAGTATCGGAGGCAGTGATATATAATGTTTATGTGAAAATCTGATGTTGTCTGTTACACTGGTGCCCACATAGCTAACACTATGGAATGGTACTGCTGTGATTCTTGCAAGGGACTTATTGTGACACTTATAAACTCAAGGACATGATTTTTCCTGAGGGGGGGGAGATACATGTAATCTTGCAATTGGTCAATAAGTGCTAGCTGGGCAATATATTTTTTTAAAAACAACTTTTCTTTAGCTTGATTGGTTGAGCGTCAGACCAGTGAAGATAGAGTACCCAAGTTTGATCATTATCAGAGATAGTGATTACATTTTATGTTTACGTGTAAATCATGCGCTCTGTTACATGTCGAAACACTTTATAACGACTCAGCCACCGTGTCTGACATCATAAAATAGTATAAAGGTGGATTTGAATGTATAAGTGAACTTAAAAGAGAGAACTCAAAACGTTCTGTTGATAAGTATCTTGTTATAATTATTACAAACATTTTAAATAATAAGGTATTTTTTCAGAGCTACTGAGAAATAACAATTTTGACATCTTTAATGTATACATATATGCAAAATGTCAGTTGTTATTGAGATTGTTAATGTTGATATAATGGAGTTTACGATGAGAATGGCATCACTGTTACACCTTTTGCCCTGTCGCAATATCTCTGTGCAATTTTACGCTTCACTGCACCCTTGTATTCAAATTCCTCTGGTGTCACCGCACGAGGTATACACTGCCACAAAAAAAAAAAAAAAAAAACAAGGTGCAAAAGATTTCGCCCATGACACCTTGTAACACAAAAGGCACAAATCTTGACAATTTAATTTGAGATTGGGACTTACCTAAATATATATATACAATATGCACTTACAGGCGAACAATGTATGTGCTAGATTTTGTCTAAAGTGTAGAAAACCAGGTAGCTGATGTGTATTATACAAACTGGTACATGTGGGACAACTAAATATAGGATATATATATATATGTATAAATCTTCTTTAATTTCAAAAGACAGCATTAAAATCAGAGTGCAAGTGTGTCAGTTTGGGACTTGAATGACTTGATAGATAAGGAATGAATTTTGAAGCTTATTACAAAGAAATGATCAAGGCTTAATCGCAAAATGATCAAAGCTTAATTGTGAAACCGTCAAAGCTTAATTGTGAAACCGTCAAAGCTTAAATGTGAAACGGTCAAAGCTTAAATGTGAAATGGTCAAAGCTTAATTGTGAAACGGTCAAATGCTTATTTGTGGAATATCAATGACCATTTTAGTGTACATTTGTCTAATTTTGACAAAGCCTAGAGCTAGAACAGAATTTAAAGGACTTGAATGAAAAAAAATATGGTATTTGAACAAAAATTGAAAATATAACTTGAAAAGAGAGCAATTATGCTTATGTACTTCCACAAAATGTCTCGACAAGACATTATGATTTGAAAATCAATGTATTAGCTACTATGATCAAATTGACAAAAAATGTATTTCTTTTTACCCTTCTAAGATCTTTAACTAATATTCATTATACAGTAAAACTATTTTCTTTTCTAAGTCTTGAAAAGCTGTCAACTGGAACATTTTAAAGTACACATGATCCGGTAAATGTACATCTAAAACCCATTAGCCCCTTGCCAAACAATGGATCTCTGCATCCGAGTGACAATGTAGCCCATCTAGGATTCAAATCTATTACTGTTATTGTTATATACCAGGAAAAACACTTTCCAAAAATACCACTTCACATACAAATGTAGCCAATAATAGGCCATTAAGATAAAATTGGTAACCCGTGAATAATAGTCGCTTGAATATAAAGTTCATATCTTTCGTAGTAAGTACAGAACCAAATTTATATTTAACACCACTCTCAAGATATTATAACGATTTCGAAACAAAAATAAATTGTTTGTAATTTTATCAAAATTTTTCTAAAAATTGGTTATACAATGAAACCTGCCTTAGCGACCACCTCTGTATAAAGAAACCTGCTTATTAAAACCAGGTATCTGGGGTCCCAAGAGGCCAATTTATACAAACTTTGACCTGTGTGTTCACCGCTTGGATCCTTTTTTCTTTAGTCGTTGAGTGACCTTTTATGGACAGGTTTGACTTGATATGACAATTACGCTCAAAGTAAAATGCTTTCACTCGTCTTACTTATGAAGTGCATGTAATTTACTCTAAAATCCATCATTAATCCTGAAAATAAATTCAGCTGAAAATTGCAAATAAATGAAATACTTGCTGTCATAATAGTTACAAATTTGTCTTGAGATATATATAAATCAATTCTTACCTTTATAGACAATTGATTTAAAAATCAAATCTTGTATC
The DNA here is from genome assembly GCF_041381155.1 of Argopecten irradians. Taxonomy (NCBI): domain Eukaryota; kingdom Metazoa; phylum Mollusca; class Bivalvia; order Pectinida; family Pectinidae; genus Argopecten; species Argopecten irradians. The sequence continues at coordinate 36,503,811 of NC_091141.1, read as the reverse complement.
AGGAATTCGGCTCTTGATGATTGGTTACTTTGGGGGAAGGTATGAACCAATAGACTTGTATTCCTCAGCGTTGTCGTGAAGACATGTCGCTGCCACTCCGAGACAACAATACAGGTATCTCGCCTAAAGGAGAACAAACCGGAGGTAAAATGAGCGTTACAATATGTATTGTGTATTCACTTGTGAGGCTAACGATAACCTTGATAAAAAGTCAGTCGGCGATATCAACACTTATACCCCTTGTTCAACACAATCTAAACAATGTTTGTACCTTACCTGACTCTACCTACGATTGACAAATGTAAATTTGCTGCAATCGAAATGCCACTTATACATTTGCTTGTACACAGGTATGAACTACAATAGCTTTATCAAACGAGATATCAGGTAAACAGAGCCCAAACTACAGAAGAAACAAACCCCCTTACTAGATTACACAATCAAAGGGTATACATTGGCTTATTCAAACAATTTCAATTTTCTAGATTAAAATTCTATGGAGGGACGTGTCTAAGGGCCGAGAGATAAGTATTAGCACACAGTTAAACAAAATCAACTCCCTCGAATACTGCTTAATTTACACATCAATCTGATTATCTCCCCTTACAATATCAAACACTTTTATTCTAATTTTCTTTCACTTTTGATAACACCAGAAGATGGGTGGGCTAAAAAAGTTACAATGCCTTTATAGACAACCAGAGAACATTTTGGAAGATTCCCTTTGACCTCTCCATCTATATACTTTTCAAAAATGATCCCTTTGATTCATGAAGTTTCTCTAGGCCTTTTATAATGGCCTATTCATTTCTTGAGTCAAAATTATGCTTGGACAGGTATTGATTTTATTCCCGAGTTATCTTTCTGTGGTGTTCACACAAGGGCTTAGTTAAAAGCAGCAGTTATACAGGTACACAAATGGAATTTAAACATATTACATTGTTTTTCTCGAAACAAATTCAAAGGTATAGTACATCTGTGACTTATTAACTATACAACACCTTTCTACTTCCTATTTTCAGTGTCTGACCAACCAAGTTTTACTGACCAGTGCTAGGGATTGACCACCAGTTCCTGTCTGACAAACTTTTGAAACTTTCTGGGAGAAAGAGAGCATTAAGGAAAGAGAGATTGATTTTTCCAATTTTTCTTGTAAACTGATTCAAATTTTCTGAACTTTTTTCACAAATGCATTAATCATATAATTAATGGCAACATTTAAAAAAATTTTATTATCCAGTTTCAGACTGATTTTTTTTACTTCCTTGTTGACTCTTAAGCTATGCACTAAAAAACAAAAGTTCATTTGATTCGCCTAAATTATGATGTCCAAATGTGTAGCTCAATGGATCATGAAATTGTAGGGAGGGAAAGAGGAGGTATTTTAGCGGTTGTAAAATGAAAATATCATAATGAAAGTATCATTTTCAGTTGTGGAATCTTCATACAATAGACAAGATAATACAAAGAGTACTTTATTGTTATCATTTCTCGGTAATCGAGGACCTTTTTATCACCTGTGAGCATATCATTGTTAAATATCTCGCTAACAACATCCTCCTTCTCAATATCTCAGGTACAGAGTCTATTACGGTGTGGAATACTCATGTATACCTTAAACAGTACAGCTAAAACAGCATAATATATAGTCAATAATATATAAGTACAATTAAAGGCTCAAGTTAATGATACAGGTAAAACAACAGAATTTATAGTCAAGGGTATAAATATAATTATAATCTACAGTTAACGATACTACAGGTAAAATATACCAAAATTTGTGACCAAAATTGACAATAACACTTCAATGAATCTACAGTTTATATAATTACAGCACAGGTAAAATGTACAGTATAATTTATAACCATGAGTGCAAAAAAAAACCTCTTTAGAAACCTTCACAAATTCATAACAATACACATCAGTCACCAATTTATAACAATAGAAATCATGCAGTTACCAATTTATAACAATGGAAATCTTACAGTCACCAATTTATGACAATACAATAGAAATCTTACAGTCACCCATTTATAACAATAGAAATCTTACAGTCACCCATTTATAACAATAGAAATCTAACAGTCACCCATTTATAACAATAGAAATCTTACAGTCACCCATTTATAACAATAGAAATCTTACAGTCACCAATTTATAACAATAGAAATCTTACAGTCACCAATTTATAACAATAGAAATCATACAGTCACCAATTTATAACATTAGAAATCTTACAGTCACCAATTTATAACAATAGAAATCTTACAGTCACCAATTTATAACAATAGAAATCTTACAGTCACCAATTTATAACAATAGAAATCTTACAGTCACCAATTTATAACAATAGAAATCTTACAGTCACCAATTTATAACAATAGAAATCTTACAGTCACCAATTTATAACAATAGAAATCTTAGTCACCAATTTATAACAATAGAAATCTTACAGTTACCAATTTATAACAATAGAAATCATAGTCACCAATTTATAACAATAGAAATCTAACAGTCACCAATTTATAACAATAGAAATCTTACAGTCACCAATTTATAACAATAGAAATCATAGTCACCAATTTATAACAATAGAAATCTTACAGTTACCAATTTATAACAATAGAAATCATAGTCACCAATTTATAACAATAGAAATCTAACAGTCACCAATTTATAACAATAGAAATCTTACAGTCACCAATTTATAACAATAGAAATCTTACAGCCACCAATTTATAACAATAGAAATCTTACAGCCACCAATTTAAAACAATAGAAATCATACGGTCACCAATTTATAACAATAGAAATCTAACAGTCACCAATTTATAACAATAGAAATCTTACAGTCACCAATTTATAACAATAGAAATCTTACAGTCACCCATTTATAACAATAGAAATTTTAGTCACCAATTTATAACAATAGAAATCATAGTCACCAATATATAACAATAGAAATCTTATAGTCACCAATTTATAACAATAGAATTCTTACAGTCACCAATTTATGACAATAGAAATAATACAGTCACCAATTTATGACAATAGAAATCATACAGTCACCAATTTATAACAATTGAAAAGCATAATTTGCAATTCATAAATGAAGTCATCAATGCATTCCTAAGTAGGGATATGAAAAAAAAATACACAGTAGAATCAAACCTTGAACAATTCATTAAACAGTTTAATACTGCTATTTCATACAAATGATCTCCTATATATTTATTAACACTGCAGTAGATTTTAACCCTCATTATCCTCGAGTTTTATCAAATGGACAATAAATAACATGTAATTTTCTGTCATGAATGTAATCCATTGTTATCAAATTGAAGATAAAATAATGGTCTTTGTAATCTTACTAGGCTATTTTTTATTATTTCAGATTAGGCTGAAAACATTTTTGTTGACATTGTTTTTGGGTTTTTTTTTTGTTTTTTTTTTTTTTTTATTTTTCACCGTTTTATTTCAAATTTGTTTATCTATCGATTTTTTTCCTGTTGTTCTGTTTGTTTTAAAAGTTTATTTATACTGTGACACAACCTATATTGACCATTACCCAAGCATATCAGGATATTCAACTCCTTCACTAGGACGAGTGTGAACCCCCGTGGGTCGGAGTCACCCAACCGCTTCAAAACGCCTAACTCCCACATCCCTATCCTAACTTTGGCAAAAATTAAAAAGGGACACAAATTGCAACATGTATGAGCAAATTGTGTATCTTGATAACTTCAGTTTGAACATCAACGAACATAGTATTTTTATCTATTTTGACAGCCCTTGTCAATGAAAAGATTGCTTGTTTTTGTTTCGCACGTGACGATGGGAAAAACACAAGTTTTATCAAGGTTCATGATCAAAGTAACAAAGATAGGTAATTGTATATCGTCCCATCGATTGATGAAGGTCGTTAGTCGATCACTTACGTAAACAATATCTGTCATAAATTGCTGATTAAGAATAGCCGGTAAGTCAACACAGCATCATCCATTGCATAACCTAGGCCTAGTTCTCGCTTCACAAGTTACAACATCCTCAACACGAGGCTGGTGTGAAGTCAACCGTGAAATAGCGGGAAAGTACACGCGAACTTTTTTTACGTGTACTTGGCGGGAAATACAAAAATATATAATGATTTGGAAACGAAATAAGACTGTTTTAAAGCCTAAATGTGTAACGCATCGACAAAGAAACTTTGACGTTAAACTTTAATATGAAAATATAATATGTGCCACTATGACAACGGAAGTTGCCATTTTTTATTTACATCTAAACCTTTTTAATGTCCATTGTGGTTTTTTTAGACATTGAATAATATTTATTATTAGTTTTGTATTGTAATTTTCTAAATCAGTTCAAGTTGTTGCCTCACAACTGCTCTAGAAACAAAAACTAGAAGCAATGTTATAATGACATTTTTTATTTGAATTTGGGATTAAAAATAAATATTTTTCCTGTCTTTTCACCTGCACATAGTCTATAAATTCGATTGCATGTTATAAACTTATGAAACTGAAAGGTAAAAAAAAGCTGAAATGTCTTTTATAAGTCAATCGATTAGAAATAAAAACAAACAAATAAGCCAACTTTGAATGCAAGACGGTAAAAACTGCCAAATGTTAAATCATTATATTTAAGATATGAATGTGCCTTGTGGTGAATACAAACTGTTGATTTATGCATCATAAAGCCACCCAAAAATTAAACACAAATAAAATTCTATTCACATTTAATATGTCTGTAGTCATAAAATTATGCACAGATAAAATTGTATTCAAACTAGAAATCTATACACGTGCAGACAATTTATCAACAATACAGCAGAACTTCGCACATTAAAAAAAAATGTCATTTAAACTTTTTAAAATGTAATGCCACTAAACCACGCTCTAAAGTGCCATAAAGGACAAATAAATAAAAACAAAACTATTTATGGCACCCAAGGTTTATTGAACATTGTGGTCGAAAATATATACCGTATTAATAACAATCTTTACCAAACCTGTGGTTATGAGGACTCATAATGCAGTAAATAATTTTCTTTATTTTCCTTTCACTTCCATGACGTATTTTTTTTCTTTTATGTTCACATTCATTTTCCACTTGGATATATTATGTCTCTTGATATGATAATAACTGAAAAATCATCTAACATCCGGTGTCGCCACCTCAGGTTTTGCGAGTTATCTCGTTCATGTGGAGCAGTTGCCTGATACTGGCAGTAGGTCGGTGGTTTTCTCCAGGTACTCTAAGACTTCCCTCTGCCTCCTGAGCCTGACATGCCCTTCTTTTGAAATAAAATAAGCCCAAACCCGGTTCTTATTTGAAATAAATAATCCCCCAAACTCGGTCAACATTTGAAAGTTGATAAGCCCACATAAGCCCATAAACCCAGCTAACATTTGAGACTAAATAAGCCCCGAAACCCGGTCCTCATTAATTTGAAACATAAGCCCCCAAACCCGATACTCATTTGAAACAATAAGCCCAAACCCGATCCTCTTTTGAAACGATTAAGCCCCAAAACTTGGTTAACATTTGAAAAAAAAATGTAATCTCCAAAACCTGGTTAACATTTGAAACAAAGAAACGAACTTGAGAAAATTACTACGGACTTTTCTGGCGGGTGTCGTGGCAATGAAACAGAATTTGTGCATTGCCTGTTACAAATACCAAGCAATGCCTATCGATATAGTGTATCGTTTTCATCCACTTAGTATTTGTTAATAATCGTTTAATTAGGTGTTATTCCACTATTTTGTATTGCACACCACCACGAGATAGGCATTTTGCTATTTTCATTTCAAGTATACAGATGCGATTCAATAAGGGTATTAGAAGTTCTTGCAGTCTATGTGCCTAGTCTACTGAGAACGTTCCTGAATGCTTGAAAAAAAATAAGAAAATTATCATTATTCCAAAGGCATTTTTGTTCGTTTTTTAAGGGTGAGGTGGGGGTGTTGCACAACCACATTTATATATACAATAAGTGTATGATACCATTTCCGGCTACAGGTTACATTAAGTTGTGTTATCAGCTTTGTTTAAGTTAATTACAAAATTATCTCAAATGTATTTATTTGGGCTTTTAATAAGTAATGTATGCTTTTATTTCTTTACGTGTAAGATAATGGTAAATTCGTAAGCGTGGCTGCTGATCGTCTGCTCCGATATGCGTGTGTAATAGTACGAGCGGAGACGGCGATGTAATTCCGTACACATGCTTTGTGGTGCTGTATACTCTAACTGTTTACATAACACGGGGAAATAAATTAATAATAAAAAATACAATATCTTAGCGGACTAATGTATTCTTGTTACATTAAATGGCAATTAGGGAAATTTTATCGACATTGTGTTGATAGAATTTTCCTTCATCAAAATAGCGTTTCATCTCATCTGCAGGATATTAGCCCTGTGCTTCGCCAATATACGCACAAGTCACCAAGTGCTATTGTGTGGCATTTGTTAACGGAAGAAAATAAGACAAAAGCAACCATTAATTTCTCAACGCGCGGAATTAATTTCATTTAGCAAAAGTGCAATAAATTCTGCATTTTCTAGATTGTACAGGAATCTCGCTTTTTGTATTTACAGCATAGTTCACGTACGTCGGATAAGAATGCATTCTGCTTGAGATGTATCTTTCTTGGGAACAATATGAAAGGGCTACTTTCCGTCTACATCGGCCAATACACACCTCCTTGTTTTGTAAAGACATGTACATGATAATTTAATGCACCTAATGTTTTAAGAACAAAAGCGTAATAACAATATCAAAGGTTCATGGGTATTCCACAAACGAGACAGATGTCACTCCAGCACGGTAGCGTGATATTGTCATAATAGAATCATCTTCGATACTCCTGGGGTTACTTTCACTGCCGTTAAATCCATCCCTGGACTGTGTCAAATGAAGGAAGTTCTGGAGGGGAAAAAAACTTGACCAATTACTGCCCTACAGAGGCTTCCTCGAAAGACTAGTGGGAGGGCAAACAGACAATCACAGTGTACTGCATCGTCGATACTCTAGGGTTTACTTTCATTGTCGCTATATCCATCCCTGGACTATTTTAAATGAAGTCAGTTCGAGAGAAAAAAAACTTGACCACTCATAGGCCTACAGAGATTTCCTTTATAGATTACATGAAGAGCGACGCCCTACTTAAAATCCACACAGGCAATCACAGTGTATCGTCATTAAATTCTTTTGATGTATATCAAATTATAACACACATCTTTCAGTTTCGTTGTGACATATTCAAGGGGTAGATATTACGACAGTGATAGTAACCCCTTGAATATCGAAGATGCTGAATTGTGTTCGGGAGGTCCACATCGATATCATAAACTATAGAGGAATTCATGGTATTGTCAATGTTGTTTGCTTGCTTGGTTGTCATATAAACAGCTATAGCGTCAATTAAATAAGTGCTTGTATGAATATGCGTGCGTTTTTCGGGAGTGTGCAGTATGCCCATGTTTAGCTGCAATAGTGTATAGCTCTAAATACTTTTAGACAGAAATTGGTGTCGTCTTTAGAAAGGTATAATAGATCGGGTACAATTGAACTCTTGTCCTTTTTATAGTGCTTTATTACTGAATCATGTTCTATCACACATGTACACTGCATGATAAATTAATAAATACATGTAACTAGCATTTAGGCGTAAAAGTAGATCTATACACACAAAGACATTGTATGTCATAATTTACTCATAAAGTTCACGGTTTCGAAACACTGGGTAAAGGATTCTTCAGTGTATTACATAATAATACATTTATAAGTAATGTAGATCTACTGAATTCTCCATAAATAGACAGTGGATGGTCTGACTAATCTTATTTATTTAATGAATGAATAGAAGTAATAATCATTGAATGGATTAATGATCCCTCCCTTACACCGACCACAAACATTTACGCCCATATGTAGTATACACCCACGTACGCGCACGTGACAAAACAAATAAGAAATAATTATACCACACCTGCATATTTTCTACTCTATTAATATTAATACCTGATTATGAATTATGAATCATATTGCAAACACAAAATCTCCATATCGTGAAGAATATAATGTGCATTATTTTAGATGTTCGTGTTGTACGAGCTGCGTATTCATTTCTATATTTTATTTCATAAAAATGTGCACACATAAACCTGGATCGAGAATGATATTGCATTTTCATAATTCCTCGTCAAAATCCATACTCGGTCCCAAAAATCTGCGAAGGTACAGTTATACCATTTTCTACATTGTGAATTAAATTTGATAAATCGGAATCACCAAAAATAGAATTGTCCCTCAGATCACGTGACCTTCACTTGACCAATGAATATTGCCTATTAAATTATTTAAGAAATATTCGCGTCTATGAAAAGAATGTCCGTCCGGTTTTTTTTTTGTTTTTTTTTTAAGACTTCATAAACCACAATGCTTATAATTTAATTTAGATAGCTAAATCAGGTACTAATTAGGCATTAATTTCCACAATTTTACTTACTTTCAAAATAAAACAAATTTGGTTGTGGCTCATTGATATCTTTTCCAATATTTCATTTTGGCCGATGATTGTCCCGCGAAAATGTTCGGTATACATGACGTCATAGTACTTGATGTACAGTTCTTTCGGTCTTTGGAAAAATAAACCTCAAAGATCTAACCAATAGAAATAAGTGTAACATATGAAATTGAATTATTCTATTCGAGTTGACGTTGTGTTGACTTACCGTTATGGCGGCAGGTAGATTTAGATCCACGCGTTCCTGAAGTGCACGTGCACCCCTGATGACGTATCGATGTGATGACGACACAGCTCGTATATACGTTTCAAATTTTGTTATAACAGTGCGTGATTAAGAACCTTAAGATGATGTGTTGTTACTAACAACAACAGTTTTTTTTTGTAGACGGATCGTGTTTTCTCGTGAATTGATTTGATTTTAAAATTCAACTCTCGCATTCTTTATATAAAGATTGATTATTCATATCCGGTACACTTTAAATTTAACAAAACATAGCTCGGTATGTTTGTTCCTTTCTTTTTCCATTTAATTTCTTTTTTAAAAGTTTCGTCCATTTACTCTAAACCGCTTCATGCATGAAATTAAAATGTTCACCCGAGCGTCAGAAAATCGTTTATTTTTACGGTTGGGAAAACCTATGTTAAGATATTTCATGAAAAAAAGATTATCAGAATTGAATTGTAAAAGTCCATTAGATGTCATGCTGTTGTTTTGGAGACTATCGCCGGTTTTAATGTATTCTCATACGTACGTTATAAGCTTGTACAATTGTTATTATTTGGCCTGGATACAAATGTTGAGAATTCGTGGGAACATCTTGTCACCGTTATTTTTATTAATATCTAAAACAAGTTTTTTTCTCATTAAACGTTTGAATAAATGTTTTGAGTTTCTTATGATAATAGCACAGTTCCGTGAAAGGTGATTCAGAGATTAGGAGATACACTTAAGAAAGTGACATAAGATTAAACTTTGATAATATTTCTATTCGAATTGAATCCAAACTATAAAAGTACTAAATAGAAAACCTACTAATACTAATTTTGTGTAAATACAAAGCCTCAATCCTTCAAAATTTACTATGGACCTACCAGCGAATGTCAAAATGTGAAATATGTTTCATGCATGCATTCGAATTCGTCAAATCCAATTAACATAGTTGTGTAACTTCCCAAACATTTAATTATAATTTAAACATGGAAATATTGTTCACATTAACGGGCCGGAATTAAGCTCCCGCAGTCCGATTTGTAAAATGCACAGGAAGTGGGAGGCAACTCAAGCAAACTTTTAATAAATTACGTTATTTGTAAATTGATGAAAATTAAACACAAGCTAGCAAAACAGCGGGCTACCTAACGAATCCATTATCACAGACAGTCGTATTAAGGGAGAGGTCATTATCTGAGACAGAGGTAATCAGGGAGAGCTCATTAATTATTTTTGTGGCGGGTTGATTCAATCTGATACAATACGTGTCCGTCTCGTTTTGTTAATGGATGCAGGGACGCTAAACGAACCAATTGTGTATAATTCATATTTGTTGGAAGAAAAATCCGCTTTTTTCGGTCCTTAAGTTATCACAGAGTTAGCTGCAGAGAGTGATGTAATTTAATTGTATATCGAAAATGACCACCTACTGGTTTTCGGATATTAAAAAAAAAACTTCACATAATGTAAACGCTGTTAGTGCAGGACGGTAGGTATATTATAGAAATTATTATAAATAATATAGTATTATATCATATGAAATATGTCAGAATCTTGCTATCATCAGCGACTATTCACAAAATTGAATTGAGTTTCTTAACGAGCGATTCCTGACTGTAAAATTAACGAAACCTGAATTTGTCTTTGAGCAAATTACTGCTGTAAATCTAATACAATAAATTCAATTGAATTTCAAATGTCTCAATTAAAATTATCCCAAATATTTACCATTTTAATAATGGACATAACACGGCCCTCACTCCTGGCGTATGTCAGTGACACAAAAACCTTCCTTTCTTCCTTCCTTCTCTCCCTCCCTCGACCCCCTTCCTTCCTTCCCTCTCTCCCTCCCTCTCTCGACTGACCGTCATGAAAATGATTACTGGAAAAAAGCTCAAGTTCATCTTCCACTCAAACAACAAGACACTAGGGTAAATTCTGCCGTCGCAAGAACGTAGGTAGAAAACTGTTATAGAAGAGGATAAAATTCAAATTTAGCCGCAATAAAAAAAAAAAACAAAAAAAACACAAACTTTAGAACAGGAATTACGTGGAAGGGACACAAGGTTAAAACAAATATAACCGTAGATACAGCAGGAGTAAATGACAAGTTTTGGCCACAAAGGAAAATAAATTAGACAAGTCATGAAAAATCAGGAATTGAAGTTTTACCATTGAAGAAATACAATAAAACGTCAGCGTTGAATAAAACACGAATGTTTGGCCATGAGGAAAGGAATTGAACACACTTTTGGTAATGGAAAAGTTTGGCCATTAATATATAAAGATTAAGAATGAAAGACAAGTTTGGCCATGGGAGAATCGGAAACCAATGAGAGTTCTCATTGGAGATCAGGAATTAGACTTGAGTTATGTCAAAGAGGAAGACGAATTATTTATACTAGAAATTAAAAAAATGAAAAAAATTAACAATGGGAAAGACCAGTAATTAAAGTCACGGATGATCATAAAAAGAACATGGATTTATTTCATGCTTGACCATGCAAAGAAGAGGAATTGTCCATTCTTGGTTTGATATACAAACATGAAAATAAGAAAGATAAAGGAAGTAAACTCCCTACAACATTGATGAGAACCTGTCGTGGGCACAGGGATCTGGCAGAATTTTTTAACCAACAGTATTTATATATATCATGGTATCATATAATATACATATATATATTGTTGTGTAGTAGGTTTTTATTGTAAATAGTGATACGGTCGCCTTCTAGCTTCGCGCTAGGGAGAATTTCCCTTTATCTCAGTCGGTAGAGCGGCGGACCACTTAGTCAGGGGTCGCGGTTCGAGCCCGGCTGGCGGCACACGACTCTCGACCAGTTACAGTTGGTTAAAAAATTCGTCCCAGGTCCCTGTGGTCGTGGATATCATTTTCCGAGAGAACGAGAATAATTCGGTCATTTGAGGACATATTTAGGTACTAGATAACCACAACTTCCTGCCCATATCCGCCATCCCAATAGAAACCGCATCAATAGTTACACAAAACAGCCAATCAGAATATGGCATTGTCTAAATCGTGACGCAGTGCAGTCATGCGTGACCGTGTCTTGTCTGATATCGACAGGAGATGACAGAGCCGAAACTTCCATTATTCCGTGAAGTGAGACGTAACTATTTAGGGTGTGTAGTAATCCCTTTGTTCTCTACAGACTTTTGTAGGATTGAAATACAAAATACCAACAGTATGGGCGAGCGAAGATGAACTTATACTGAAAAACAAATCACTTTTGCGTCCGAGAGAATTTCATGTATTTCGCAAAAACCATCCACGTCCTTGGTGAAAACTAATCACGACGAAATGCTGTCATTAGCATATATAGTTACAATGGAACCATATGACTCAACAGCGCGATCTTGAAAGAAGTAAAGCATGCGATCGCGAAATGAAGGCTCTGCGAAAATCAGTTATTTTGCAGTAAGTAACTTTTATCAGGGATTTTCATTCCACTGACATCTCGAACAAGTAGAAGTTGGTTCATGACCATAGCTGTTAATAGGACGTTAGTTAATCAAACAAACAAACAAACAAACAAACAAACACTTACACATAGTTACACTTACAACTATGCCATGATAACTACGACTACCATTATAGAATTCCCTCATGCAGATTTTCTCTTATCCACTCACTCTCCCACACTTCCCTCTCATGATATGTTCAGTGACTTGGATGAAGCGACAATGTACTCACCAACAATGACAACAGTTAAACAGTATACAGCCATTTAAGAAAATATATATCCAGTCTAGGATAAATTTTGTACCTGTAACACACCAAGTTTCTATTTCATTTCAATGTAAGTATAGTTCAGATCTATCGGTGGATTCACCGAGATTTCCTAAAGAAAATCGGGTTACATTGACAATCAGAGAAAACCGCAATTGCATAATTGGATGAAAATTGTATAAAAAGACCGGACAAGAGTGGTAATAAAGACATGAGAAATCCACACCCTTTAAAAAGACATGGATATATTGTTTCTAGCTCTAAATTTTGTATATGTTGATTAATGACGGATCTGTTAACTGCAGTACGTAAAATGTAAAAGGTTAACACAGGAGGTACATATGTATCTTGAATATTTTACACACACCATCACTCCAAACTAGGACAAATCCGTGACAATCGCAACGCCCATCACTCAAAACTAGGTCGAACCTTGACAATATCGACACACAGCAATCAAATCTAGGTGAAACCCAAAACAATTTTAACTTGCATCACTCAAAACTAGGTCAAACCTTGACAATATCAACTTCTATCATTCAAAACTAGGTCAAACCTTGGCAATATCAACTTCTATTATTCAAAACTAGGTCAAATCAAGTTATTATCAACTTCCATTAATAAAAAAACTAGGTCAAACTGTGACAATATACCTTGTATTTAACAAGTTAATGGCATTTTTGCCATTTGTGGAATACCAATGACGCTTCTTCTAGTGCAACTGCTTGTACTGGCATGGGCAATTTGCATGGTGATACACGACTACATGAACTAGTGCGACTACCTCTATCGCAGAAGGAAATGCTGTAAACTAACTTATTTCACATGCGAGTTAATTTCGCGAGCGATTGGAACTCACGAAAATTAATCGTTGCGAAAAAGTTTAAATTGCAAGTAAATGAGAGGTTTTCATCTAGAAACCGCGATATCAAGTCGGCCCTCGGAAATGTCGTTAGACATGAAATCGCAAAATTAAGTCGGCCCATGAAAAAATGCCGATAGGCATGAAATTGCAAAAGCTTACAGTAATGTTATGAAATAGATATTTTGTGTGTCATGTAATTCAAGAATTTGGTGGAGGAATTTCGTTATGATACTTTGCGAAAGTATAATTTCATATAAGGAAACAATTTAGTGGTACATGGAGATAGTATTGTGTGTCAAAAGTTCTTCACTATATTGATATCCCCTAGTTTCAGACATGGATTTGACCTGTCTTAAGATTCAGACATGTAGTAGAGACAAAAAAATCAAGCCAAATTCTAGTGATTTTTTCAATACTCTTAGAGACTGGTGGCCAGTTTACCCAAAAGGTTACGTATTGCTTCTAGACGGGTTGAAGAAACTCTAATTTGAAATATTACGACCTGAGTAAACCAATAGTGCGACGGTAACTTATCTACTGTCTATATAACACAAGCCATTACAGGGTAAATTACTCTGTATGTGGATTTTAAAACAGTGATAAGGCATGTAAATCAAAGTTTAAAATTCATTCGACATTTTTATATAAGCAAATTTGAGTTTCACGTTAATGAAATACGATTGCATATTGTGAAAATCAAACAATATCTCCAACTATTTAAAATTTGAAAGGGGAATGCAAGTGCAGTAGACCAAATCTAAATTCACTTAGGAAATTCAATTCGACAATGACTAGTATTTTAAAATGATGATGTTTCAGTTTTGAAAGTGAAATTTAGGCAAATAAAAATCTCTCAAAGAGAAACAAATAGCAGTATTCAGTCTCAAACAGGATAACTAATTAATACTAACAACTTTTATCAAAACCTTGGGAATCATTTTGATAAATAAATGATTAAATAAATAGATAATCTGGACGGACAAAATTGTAAGGTCATCATACTTGTACTTTTTTCTATATCAAACAAAAAAAACTAGTTGTTTCTCTATGCTATTGAATTTATACTACAGCGCTGTTACCCCCTTATCATTTTACATTTTATGTATATCACAAATCTACATTTTGAGCGTTTTTCCATCAGCGTTTATTTTTTGTTTAAATTTTGGTAGTTTGATGTCTTAAGTGATTTTATAACCAATGTATGTAAACAGATTTACTAAATAATACGAATTATCTATGATATTTTACTGTTTTCACCCACACATTGAACCTCACACAAGAGGTATTACTTAACCATAAGCTAGATTTTATACAATTGATGATTTTCAGAAGAAATACCAAAGCAAACATTAAAGAAATTTTTGTCTCAAAATTAAACTGTTTTCTTTTGAATTACTGGTATCATTCAAAGTAATATTCCCATATTTTTATCCAAGCAAATATTCATAATCTAAAAATGTTATTAAAAAAAAGAAATCTAATTCACAAACGTAATATACATTAATCATGTGTAGTTGAACGCATTCACAAAACAAAATAAATTCAACTGAGTGTTGACGTTAGATATTGTCTGATATACAATAAAATCCATGTATACGAAAAAAGGACAGCTAGATATTTCCTTTTGGTACTTTGATTTGATTTGTATTCATAAACGTAGAATTTTTAATCGCCCAGAAAACAGGAAAACATTTCGAAAGTATTCACTTAGCCTTAAAATTAACAGATTATATACAGTTACAGTTATAATGTAACTGATTTAACTTATAGATAGCACCCGTAGTATACGGTTAGTCCTGCAGGACCAATGACGAAAGTACAATATTCAACTTTTCGTTCCAATATATTTTTATTTGATGGAAATATAACACACAAAATAGAGTTTCTCTCAATAGCAACTCTATTTTTCGCGTTATACCTTCATAACATGAAAATTTATTCAAGTTAATCCTAATTATTCAATATAATTTGGAGAAATTTGAAATTTCCTGAAGGACTCTTTCCTCTAAGATACCACTTCGCCGTTGTACCAGCCAATCAGAGGCGACGTTACAAGTGATGACGTCATTTTAACGTGATGATGACATATACCTTTTTCAGCACATAAAAAATGAAGATATTACGTATACAAAAGATGTTCAAAAAGCACAAATCTAAAATACATGTAGTGCTTTTTTAACTCATTATGAATTTGACGTATTTGTAAACCATTCACACAGGCAAAGGTAATTCTCTTAGATTCGAAAAATATATGGATTAACGTTTTGGTTAGGTTTCTTCCATCATGCTTCCTGTCCTATCAATAATTGTTGCCAGTTAAGTACAGTGTCCACTGCACATGTGGGAAATATCGACATATTCGTGTCCCCTTGTGATAAAGGAAACTGTTACGGTTTTTATAGTGCTACCTCACCGTATCGTACTCACAAAGACATCGAACAGAACAATATATGGATTGTGACCTAGAACATATTGCTATAAGGACATTTTAATAGCTTCATGATTAATCAGAAGATAATGAAGGGGAAAATTGTCACAGGAAACACATGATCCATTTCGATGAATGACAAATTACGGACAAAGCAGATTCGATTAGAGTAACCCTGAACCATGATGCACCAGAATTGCAGTAGAGATGGATTTTCTAATTTTTAATTAGTCTCTTTTCATTTTGTTGTCCTTCCGGTAACCCTATTTAGAACTTAAAGAGTACTTATGACCTTTTCATCATATCAAGGTTTTTTTCGGCAACGAATTTTTTTAATTTAGTACTTTGCATATGCCACTTTGTATGATAATTACATGCCCCGGAGCGTTTCTGCTAACTACATGCACTCATCAGTAATTATTAAAAGATGTCAGGTGTATTGATTCGCAGAGCACTTTTTCTGTGCTTCGTTGAATAAAACAATAAAGAAAAACAACAATAAAATAAAAACATATAAAAAAATAAACAAAAAATAAAGAAGATAATAAAAAGATGTGTGTGTGGGAGGGATGCAACTGACATCGCAAAACTAACAATTAATGTACATTTTCATTTTTCAACATTATTATTACTCACTTAACCATTTATATATTGGCGATGATAAAAATACGCATCTTTATTTAAATTACTTCGAACAAAAAATATTAAATTAATTAATTGCATCCCCAAAATAATCCCATGACACTATGTTCTATGTAGATTGAAGTACTGATTAGCCATCCACAAAAAGCAAAAAACATTAGTTTATATTATTGTTGAGTTAATTGGACAATCATAGATACGATTTAACACCAACTATTGTTAAGACGATGAGTATCGTTTATGTTCTGTCGGCGATGGAGCATCTTTATTAATTTTTCCCTTTAAAAACAAGTAACCTACCGCACCTTCGATTTCTGTACACTACTGGTTTAATAAGAATCAACCTTTTATGAATAAGACAATCACTGGAATGAAAGGACAGCATTCAAGCCAGGGCCTAGTTTCATGAACATTCCTGA
The DNA here is from genome assembly GCF_041381155.1 of Argopecten irradians. Taxonomy (NCBI): domain Eukaryota; kingdom Metazoa; phylum Mollusca; class Bivalvia; order Pectinida; family Pectinidae; genus Argopecten; species Argopecten irradians. Next base: position 36,486,955 of record NC_091141.1, on the reverse strand, counting down.
ACTTTAAGGAATTCCTTAACTTTAAATTGTCCATAGGAAAGCATTACAAAAGTTAAGGAAAATCTTAAGTTAAGCAGCCTTCCTTAAAATACGTAATGCTTTCCTATAGAGAATTTTAAGTTAAGTGATTCCATAAATTTAAAGAATATTCATGAAATTGTGTCTGTTTAAGTGTTTTTAAAAGTATTTACAAACATTGTTCTTACACCTTTATACGATTCATACATAGGCATTAATGATACTGAAATACAATATTGCGATATTTTCTGGAGACGCTGGGAACTATAAAACGTGTTTAAAATATCAAAATATTTTTTGGGAAAATATAATACCGATTCAATAAAATTATTCCTTTTAACCAATATCAAACACAAAGAAGCAGTCCACGTCTTCGCTCCCTTTATCATTATTTAGCGTAGGATCGTGTGCACTACTGAGCGTTTTCAAAATGTCTAATACAATATTTCTTTTTACCATTTGCTAGCCTCGCTGCTTTGATATAATCTCTGAATATATACTGTAGTAGACAAGATCGATCAAAAACTTTAAGAGGTCTTCAATATCCTTGACTTCAACATGTCGTATACACGCTTTTAATGCTTCTTTTTAAATTTATCCTGTGAACCCTACCTGAAAACTTTTATTTCATTTACAGTGTAATGGTTTTGTGCGGTCGAGGCAGCTTTAATTAAATGAGTTGTTTATACTGGTACATTTCATTTCATTCGTTTTTCCTTTCCTGAATATTTAAATATTAGGTACAGTAGTAAGAAAAATTATCAATTTGTTTTTATTAAAAAAAAACCAAGGAAACAAACAAACTAAAAATCTAATTAAAAGCAGATATCAAGGAAACAGGAGAACGGTTCAATGGATATTCTTTAATAATTATCATTAATAATAACTAACTTTACTTCAACTTTTTGCGGTTTGTTTAGTTTGTTTTCTTGCCATTTCACCTCCAAACCACAGATCTAAGGTATCACTGACCAGTCAAACACAAGATCAGAATAAAGTTTTATCAAATTATTTCAATTCTTTTATTACTCTCAGATACATATTGTGTATATCAAGTAATCATATATATATATACACGTTTAATTCAATTTTAAGGCACGACAAGCCAAATTAAATACATTATTTATATAATAATGTGTTACAAATTTATTGTTGAGAATGCAGATTGCTTTCTTTTATGTTCATTTCTAAAGCATGTCGCTTCTAATCTTCGAATTCACTTTCCATTTGTGTTTAATGCAGCTTTTCTTAACATAAGTAATTGCCCCACTTCATGATATTCATTGGTTCTTGGACTTTGTTATAGACACGAAATAAGATGAAAACAATGAAATTATGAGGTAAGTGTATTGTTATGACGTCAGTATTAGCGAATCAATTACAGTCAAATTATGAGGTACATGTGAGTGTTTATTAACAACTAGTATAACGTCAACATCAGCGAATCTTTCACTCAGTAATTGTCATTCATTACTAAATATTCATTTTGTACATCATGATCGAAGAAATCGGGTAAAACGTGTTAGCTTGATTATACAATATGCAGCAATTACAACTTCTCTCGTAAGTGTTTGTGATGAGCATTTACGTCAGTATGGAAATTATTCTTTCATCTCGTTGTGTAATACCCGATACTTTAAATTTGTTTGTAACTATTGTAATGAATAACACTCAAATGAATTTTGATTTGTTTTGGAGCTAAATTAAAAAGCAAATCTCATTAAACTCTTATCATACCTATTCACGGTTTGTGAATAGTACAATCTTTTGTCTTCATAACATTAATAATCTGTAATCAGGCTAATCCGTACATTTCTAAGGAACATGAGCGATAATGACTTTCCCGTACAAATTAAATCTATTGGAGTAGCAAATCTTATAAGGGAACAATCAACTATATGAAAAAATAGACCTTTCAAATGGTCCCCGTGTATAGACGATTGAGCCCTGGATAGAATTCTGAAGTTCAGGTTCAAGTATCAATTTTGATAAGGAATAAGTAAAATCATTAGAATTTCAGGGTTTTTTTTAGTGTAGATTGCACCTTATTTTAAAATGGCTACCGTGGTCGGAGCTGGAGCTGAAGGACCCATTTTTTTTATTTCTATCTTTTGTAATATGAGAATCTAGGCTTTAATTATAGAACACAACAGATATTCATCCGTTTTAATAATACATTACAAAAGTAACGCTATTGTATATTGACTAAATTGAAATATTGTACTATGTACTTACTAATATTCGCGGGAATAATAATTTCGCTCAATTGCCAGATCCATCCAAATTCGCAAAATAAAACACCTCGCAAAAGCTATACAGATATTGCTTTAAATACTATAGCCTATCGTAAGAGTAACGCATTCAAAGTTTATAAAGAAATGTCGAGAAAATAAAACCCCTGCAAATAAATTCCGAACAGTAATTCGCAAAATTTTACATCCGCGAGACTTAACAACTCTAGATCTACAGTATACGTGAAAATAACGTAGTTTGTGATATTGCGATTTATAAATATTGTTTCAAGATATGAAGTTAATAAAGCAATAATTAATCAATGAATATTCAACACATCGACAAATTTTTATAAGATAATTTGTTCATGTAAATTTGACCTAAATAAACTTGGACATCAAATTAACATAAAAAATATTTAAATATGAGGTCGATGTCACGTGGATAAAACTTTCAAGTCTATTTCTGGCCATTTTTGTTCAGGTAATCATGACTATTATTCAATTCTATTCTCTGAACTGCCTTTTTGTTCGTTTCTGCTTAAGTTGACTAGAAAAAAGGTCAAGATGGAATTTACATGAATTTAACCTAATTTGACACGCAGAAAGTTTATCCATGTATATACGTGTATACATTTTTTTATCTAAAAGTTATAAGCTATATTTGTGTACATTGCAATTTAACGAATGGAGTCGAATTGAGGACAAAACGTGTAAAATTTGTTTTACAGAATACATTTTAATCATTTACCCAACAGCCTTACTGAAAACCATTTATTTCCATATAGATGGTTTGTTAACGACGCGTAATATTTAAACAGACAATTCACGAGTCCGTCTATATTCTACAAAGTGTTATGAAATTTAAACGTTCATTATGAAAATAACGACCGTGCTTAAAGTACATCTCACCTCATCAGTAGTTATATAACAACAACAAACAAATATAAAATATGATTTATATACAAGTCTAAACACACATTATTGATAAATAATTAAGTCAAATATGTACATAAAAATTACCGTCCAAATATTGTTACGGTTGGTATACAACCTGTGAAAACCTTGTTTTGTCCAATTCCGTTTAAATGGGATACTTATATAATAATACTATGCTATTATAATCATTTTTATATGTAATAGGCAAAACTGTAGTGGAAAAATCACATAAATATATTGTTCCGCTTAAATGAATTATTATATTTGCATTATTTAGTAATCATCATTCTACAACTATTAAGCAAAATGACATTGATGTAGTTACATAAGTATGATTGGCATTCTTGCGGCAGTGTTTGTTTACATGTTAGATATAGGATCATGAAAAAGTACTTAAACTATTTCAGAAAAAGTTATGCTGTTCATAATTTCCATAACTTAAAAATAACAGCATATCTTTTCTACTACTGATATAGTTGGTTATTGTCACATATAAGAATATGTCAGATGGTCGTTTACCTGAAATTCGAACGGAGGGAAATAATTGAACATTCCATCTTATTTTGGCCTTCAAAAGTCAATATGCTGCTTGCATTTTGATATCATTTTAATTATGTTCCAAATGCCCAAAATATAATTTGTTTTGTTGTTGTTATAACTGAATTCCCCGAAATCCTTTGAAATATATTATTCATGTATGAAGGAAATTTATGCATTCATTCACATCGTCCCTAAAATGTATTGTGTTACAAGCTCCTTGAAATGATCATTTATAGATTGAAATAGTAAAATGTAAATAAGTTAAGCTTAGACTAAACAAGTTATTAAAAATAAAAAACAGACCGTTTTCGCTTCAAGTTAAATTGAAAAATACGCGCGAAACGTGTTCTATATTTTACAATTGAAATGGCGGACATAACAAGAATATTTTAACATATAGATTTTTTATATACGAGCAGAAGTATAAGACTTTCAGGTTACTTAATCTTCACTGATATTCAGAAAAACAACAGCCTAAAAACTTTTGCAAGTAATAGGGTCTCTTTTCTTCTCTAACATGGTTGTAAAGAAACATAATCAAGGGATTAAGAAATGTTTTACATTATAAATTACCTCACACTACAGGACGAGGAAAGAAATAGGTTAGGTGAGGCACCCTCGTCAGACAATTCATTGTCTGGACTCTACACTGTAGCTGTGAAGTCATGTCAATTTGTCGTATTTCCTAAAAAAGTAGTTTTACAAACTAACATGTTCTTGTTGAAAGGTTCAAGAAGAATTGAAAATGAAAATAAAATGAGGGTGTTACCTATCTGTTCCAACCCTTCTATTATTAAATAGACAGTTCCAAAATTATCCAAAAATATTTGATTTTGCTAAACAATAACATTTGACAGGTTAAAAATGTCTCAATTTAACAAAAATAATCATAAAAACCTAATAATTTTTCTATTTGAAAACTATAATATAAAACAATGTGTTTTTTAAATTAAAGTATGAAAGTGGTAATGTCGAATGGATCCCCTCCCATGTGAGGGCAATTGAATGTATATTTTCCCTTTTTTTAAGAAATACAATTTCTCTTTAATATATATACATATATTAGTGTTGCAAATATATATGTTTTATTTTAGTCTTAACATATATTTCAATGCTAATTGAAACTTTCTTGCTATGACTATAACACATAAAATATCTTGCTTGAATAATTTATTCAAATTTCCCATGGTAATGCTGTCAAGTTTATCACCATTCGGATATTTATCAGATTGCGGGGTTTTCATATCTAATGTGACTGGATCATCGGCCATATTTCCAGAAAAGATTTATTATGAAATTACAAAAAGTTTCTGTTTGATCAAAATATTTTATCAGTTCATAATTTTTATCAAACTTTTCTGTACTGCAATAAAATAAAGATAATCATTGTTCATGATAAAGTTATCAAGTCAGAATCTGAGTATAATTATTTTGTTATTATCACATCGAAAGATGTCGTAAATAACACGATAATCAAGATTATTTTGAAATGTAAATGAAAAAATGCCATATATGTCGAGTTGTTATTTATGAGAGCTTACATTAGGAAAAAAGTCAACTAGACAAAATTTCTATGCAATGTGTCACCCATCTACATATCAAGAAATTCGGTCGAGGAGCTGTTAGAAATAATACGTGCGATTCTGATTTTGAATATTGTCTGGTTGAAGATACCACACAAGTTTTTCAAATGAGTTTATTATTGAAGAGATTCTATGATAAAGTTAAAGTGGAGTGCTATTGGTGAAAATACATCATAGAAACTCAAAGACGACAAATGCAAAATGTTCAACATAACATAGAAGAACAAAATGAATTAATTCAAATGACGAATGGATGTTTTGCAAAATATTTTTGTCATTTTTAATTGAGAGGTCAAAGCTATGAAGTAGGTGAGTGCTGACTCAGTGTAAAGACTCAACATCTGATAATGACTCAGAGTAAGGACTCAAAATCTGATAATGACTCAGAGTAAGGACTCAGAATCTGATAATGACTCCGAGTAAGGACTCAAAATCTTACAATGACCGAGAGGAAAGACTCAAAATCTTACAATGACCGAGAGGAAAGACGCAAAATCGGACAATCACTCAGAAAAAGGTATGAATTTAAAACAATCTACACTGTACACTTATATAACTGCAACATTTTTATTTAAGCATATGGTAGTGTAATTTCTGGTTTTTGCACAAGTAACTAAACTTAGACTTCTCTCGAAATTATCAATATCACTGGTTGAAAAGGGAAAAAATAAGGCAATTTCTTAATATATCTTTATTTTATTATTATTATCAAAACCTTTAATACTATCTGTGTATTTGTTTATATATATATACCCCGCATAAATATGAATATCAAAATGGGCCACAGGAACAAAACAATGAGTTTCACCCCATTTCTAATATACTATATCATAACTATAGCTATTATTGTTATAATAGATCACCAATAACATTTAAATTTTAAAATACCTGTGCTATGAGGATGATAATCTTCGATACATTTCCTTGTAGGCTATAAAAATTAAAGATGATTTTCCTCGAAGGTACAAGGAGGAAAATAAATTAGAAATGTTAATGTAAATCACAGACAAACAGTGACATTCGTTCATGCATCCTTAAACGATAACTATAGAAAATTCAAATGTTTAGAATAAGATTTTATTTTTGATGAAAATACGCATAATAAATGCATTAAAATTTATTTGTGAATAAGGCCACACCGAATTGAATTACAAATTATGTGTGTATTGTCCTTGATCAGAATAAAAGGTAACCCGATTCTAGGCATGTTAAATTTCCTTCACTGCCAATTCTATATAAAAAAATTATTTTCTGCATGCAATAAAAATATAGCCCATGATACCGGTTTTTACTGTTAGATTTCTGTTGAAATTCATTTGAAGGGAAGTTTGATGATTCTGTCATAACAAGACAAGAAAGCTGTTAACAAATATTGAATGTAATATACTCATCAGAGTACACGTATTACAATATTCTATGACATCTAGAAATTTAACGAGACTAAACTAATAATTTTTATAACCATTTATACAAAATATTTATATAGTGCAAAAATGATAAAAATACATGTAATATACGCATCTGTTAAGACCAGGTATGTTTTTTTAATTGAAAGAAAATTTGTATGAAATATAAATGAATTTAAAAGATAGATGTTGAAATTGACACAACTCATACATTAAACAGGACGTGAAATATACACCTACATAGATGTACATGTATATAGACAACCATTGTCAATTACAGGAGGGACCCACTCGAGCACACGTGCGGAGTTTGCGAACTGGGCTATAGGTGTAAAGCAGGTGTGTACGTACCTGGTCACGTGATGTGTTGGCTGCTGATGTCAAACGTTCGAGAAGATGTCTATTTGGGTGTTACCAGTTTCGACCGGATCTTCTGCTTTTCGGGTCAGCAGAGGTCCTGATCATAACGGAGAAATTGGACATGCTTCAATGACTAGCAAGGCGATCAGAGTGCCGTGAAATCATATTGTCAGCGATACACAGGTAGTCTCCTTTCTTACGGGTGACGCAATTATGCTTTTATTCACCTCGAACATAAAGATCTTGCTGTGAAGACGCTTTAAGTGGCCAACAGGGGGCGATGCTAAAATACAACTTCATTCCGATAGAGAAAGTCTCTTTCATCTCATCGACTGGAAATAAAAAATAAAGTAAATTCACCGTTTGCATGAATAGGTGCCATTATTTTCAATTTCGTTTATATTTATTCCATGGTTTTGTCACAGGGAATAACAACGATATGACAATTTGCTGGAGCGTCGGATCTCTCACTAGGTTTAGTATAGTGTCGGCGATATCAACCGTGGTCTATAGGAAAGCGAGGTAGGACACCTTTTGTTAAGATAATATTATCGGGTTGGTTTTTCAGCATAAAATCAGCTTTGTGGAAAAATGAATAAACTTTCGGTTGTGGATTTTCAATCTAGCATCACAATGCCTGTGTTGAATACGTTGCTAGTGGTTTGTTTATGGGATATTGGACAAGGGTGGGAGGTGATCTGGGAGGGGTGTAGGAGGGGGAAGTCGCTCAGATGAATGTTATCGACAGATTATAATGCAAATCAACATCCTATTTGAAATAATACAAACCGTCTGTTCACAGGTACCAACAGGATGGATGTCATCGACTCTTTACTCATCGTTCAGATGACACGGACGATGAAAGGAAATAAAACAGATACAATTAAACTGGCAATTACGACAGAAACACAATAAAGGGGAGAAAAATACCATTCTGGCGTCGCTATTGAAAAGGATAAAAGAAATGGGTGACATTTAATTTAATTAGAACGCAATTAAAAATTAATGGGAACAATTTTGACAACAAAATGTCATCGTCGTTTTCATCTACGTTGTCGATAAAGAGAGTGATAGGGAACTATTTTTATCCTGACATCGTCTTTAATTGGAGTGGGTCTCGAAACGTTTCATTAGCCAACCGAGGAGATGTAGCTTTAAATGTACTTTTTGTGAGGGTGTCGGTAAATGTCTATCAAAGCTAACAATACTTGCTAAATACGATGACGTAGAATGTACTTGTTTAGACGGACAACAAAGTATCTCCCTTAATCCACATCTGACGACTCTTGCATATCATGGTATCTTCACAATAATTCATTATATATTAAAGTACATTTTGATGTTTAAAATATACGTATAGGGCTTATACATTGAATGGTTGAAGAAATATTTTAAGCGCATTTGTGATTTTTATTTTTATGAAAAATGAAATAAATCACTTAAAAAGTACAGAGGATATCAAAAATTCATAGTTTAGGGATCGTAGTTAATACTTGGTCAATTTTATAGGATGTGGTCAAAATCAAAGGTAAAAGGGGATAATAATAAAAGTAAAACAGTCATATAGTATGAAGAAAAAAGAACAAACCTGGCTAAGATTAAAAACCAAATATGGTCAAGAGTAAAGAACAAGTCTGGTCAGCAATAAAGAACAAGCCTGGTCAAGAGTAAGAATAAATCTGGTCACGAGTAAAGAACAAGTCTGGTCAGCAATAAAGAACAAACCTGGTCAAGAGTAAGGATAAATCTGGTCACGAATACAGAACAAGTCTGGTAAAGTGTAAAGAATAAACCTGGTTCAGTGTAATGAACAAACCTGGTTAAGATTATTAAAGGACAAATTTGGTCAAGAGTAAGGACAGACCTGGTCAATAGAAGAACAAACCTTGTCTAAAGTAGAAAACACCTAAAGTAGAAAACGTGGTCAAGAGTAAAGAGAAAATATTGCCAGGACAAAAGGAAAAACTTGGTCAAGAGTAATGAATAAATCTGGTCAAGTGTAAAGAACAAACCTCGTCAGGAGTAAAGAACAAACCTGGTCAGGAGTAAAGAACAAACCTGGTCAGGAATAAAGAACAAACCTCGTCAGGAGTAAAGAACAAATCTGGTCAGGAATAAAGAACAAATCTGGTCAAGAGTAAAGAACGAACCTCGTCAAGAGTAAAGAACAAACCTCGTCAGGAGTAAAGAACAAATCTGGTCAAGAGTAAAGAACAAACCTGGTCAGGAGTAAAGAACAAACCTGGTCAGGAATAAAGAACAAATCTGGTCAAGAATAAAGAACGAACTCGTCAAGAGTAAAGAACAAACCTCGTCAGGAGTAAAGAACAAATCTGGTCAAGAGTAAAGAACAAACTGTCAAGATAAAGAACAAATCTGGTCAAGAGTAAAGAACAAATCGGTCAAGAAAAAGAACAAATTGGTCAGAGTAAAAACAAACTGTCAGGATAAAGAACAAACTGTCAAATAAGAACAAACTGTCAAGAATAAAGACAAATCTGGCAGAAAGTAAAGAACAAACTGTCAGAGTAAAGAACAAACTGGTCAAGTAAAGAACAAACTGTCAGAGTAAGACAAATGTCAGAAAGAACAAATCTGTCATCGGTCAAGATAAAGAACAACTCGTCAAGAGTAAAGAACAACTCGTCAGAGTAAAGAACAAATCTGGTCAAGAGTAAAGAACAAACCTCGTCAGGAGTAAAGAACAAATCTGGTCAAGAGTAAAGAACAAACCTGGTCAGGAATAAAGAACAAATCTGGTCAAGAGTAAAGAACAAATCTGGTCAAGAATAAAGAACAAATCTGGTCAAGAGTAAAGAACGAACCTCGTCAAGAGTAAAGAACAAATCTGGTCAAGAGTAAAGAACGAACCTCGTCAAGAGTAAAGAACAAACCTCGTCAGGAGTAAAGAACAAATCTGGTCAAGAGTAAAGAACAAACCTGGTCAGGAGTAAAGAACAAACCTGGTCAGGAATAAAGAACAAATCTGGTCAAGAGTAAAGAACAAATCTGGTCAAGAGTAAAGAACGAACCTCGTCAAGAGTAAAGAACAAACCTCGTCAGGAGTAAAGAACAAATCTGGTCAAGAGTAAAGAACAAACCTCGTCAGGAGTAAAGAACAAATCTGGTCAAGAGTAAAGAACAAATCTGGTCAAGAATAAAGAACAAATCTGGTCAAGATTAAAGAACGAACCTCGTCAAGAGTAAAGAACAAACCTCGTCAGGAGTAAAGAACAAATCTGGTCAAGAGTAAAGAACAAACCTCGTCAGGAGTAAAGAACAAATCTGGTCAAGAGTAAAGAACAAACCTGGTCAGGAATAAAGAACAAATCTGGTCAAGAGTAAAGAACAAATCTGGTCAAGAATAAAGAACAAATCTGGTCAAGAGTAAAGAACGAACCTCGTCAAGAGTAAAGAACAAATCTGGTCAAGAGTAAAGAACAAACCTCGTCAGGAGTAAAGAACAAATCTGGTCAAGAGTAAAGAACAAACCTCGTCTAGATTAAAGAACAGACCTCGCGAAGAGCAAAGAACAAACTTAGTCAAGGGTAAAGAACAAACTTGATCATGACTAAAGAACTAATCTGGTCAGGAGAAAAGACCACATCGGTCAAGACTAAAGAACAAATTTGGTCAAGAGTAAAGAACGAATCTGGTCTAGAGTAAAGTAAAGAACAAACCTCGCCAAGAGTAAAGAACAAATCTGGTCAAGAGTAAAGAACAAATATGGTCTAACCTGATCAAGAGTGAAGAACAAACCTGGTAAAGTGTAAAGAACAAACCTGGTCAATAGTAAAGAACAAATTTCGTCCGGAGTAAACAACAAACATTTTCAAGAGTAAAGGGTAAATCTTGTCAAGAGTAATGAATACATTTGGTCAAACCTGGCAAAGAGTAAAAACATACCTGGTAAGGAGAAAAGAACAAATCTGGTCAAGGGTAAAGAAAAAAATCTGGTCAAGAGTAATGAACAAACCTGATCAATAGCAAAGAAAAAATCTGATCAAGAGAAAAGAACACACATGTCAAAAGTATAGAACAAATCAGGTCACGAGCAAAACACAAAACTGGTAAAGAGTAAAGAACAGACCTGGCCAACAGAAGGACACACCTGGTCAATAGTAAAGAACAAATCTGATCAAGATTAAAAAACAAACCTGGTAAAGTTTAAAGAACAAATCGGTCAAGAGTAAAGAAAAAAGCCTGGTCCAGACTAAAGAACAAGCCTGGTCAAGAGAAAGGAATAAAACTGGTCAAGACTAAAGAACAATCTGGTCAAAACTAAAGAACAAATCTGATCAAGAGTTAAGAACAAATCTGGTCAAGGTTTAGTCACAAATCTGGTCAGGAGAAAAGAACACATCGTTCAAGACTAAAGAACAAATTTAGTCAAGAGTAAAGAACGTATCTGGTCTAGAGTAAAGTAAAGAACAAATCTGGTCAAGGGTAAAGAACAAATCTGGTCTAACCTGGTCAAGAGTAAAGAACAAACTTAGTCAAGAGTAAAGGGCAAACCTGGTCAAGAGTAAAGAACAAACAATTGCAAGAGTGAAGGGCAAATCTTGGCAGGAGTAATGAACAAACCTGGTCAAGAAGAATTGAAAAAAATGCGGTCAAGAGTAACCTATGTTCGACTTTCCAGAGGGTTCTAAAATTGTAATAAATTATTGATATTCCAAAAACAAAATATATTAACGTCTTGAAAGACGGAAATATCTAGATACATTTTGCATATTGTTAGGTCAATTTCTTTTTCTTGATTAGCGATTGTGATTCGTCATGCAGGTATAGACTCTGCTCCCTCCCTGTCTTGGCTGAATGGTCCTTATATAGCCAATGATATCGATGTTGTTTTCTTAAAACCTGTCTGAAGACGTAAACATCTTTGTTTATTAGATAGTGCCCTACCTGTGTCTACCTGTAGACTTGGCCGGATAATTACAAACGCTTGAAATGAAGTTTTGTACTCCAGAAGTCAATAACATAGGTTTTAAGCGAACTTTGTTATCGTCTAATTTACATATCGAGACATTTGAAAAATATAATTAAAAGCACCCATGTAATGAAACGTAGCGGGCAATCCTTTAACGTATAGAACAGATAAGAATGTAAAATATCACTTTAATATACACAAATCGATGTACATTATGTTTTTTCCTTGGCTTTTATGAAAGAAAGGTATTTGTAGCGTGTTTGAATGGTATTGTCAGAGAGATGCGTTAAATCTAGTACCAGGTACTGGATTGGTCCTCTTAAAACATCGGTCATGAAATCGCATGTTAAGTGTCAGTTTTTTGTATATTTTGTAGACGTTAGTTTTGATAATGCTTTACCTTAAGTACTCTGTTAACACACAAAAGCGACTTTTTTGAAGATTTATCAATTTTTGGCGAGTAAAGTGACTTGATAATATCAATTGAAAAAGAGGATTTTAAATTAAACTTTATTTGATTTTACAATAATTATGCAACAAATTGAAGCATTATCCACTTCTTAAAAGCTCCAAATTAACTACATTTTAATGAAATCTAACAAAAAGGAACTTCTGTTAAACCTTTTAAATGAAAACTTTTGTATGAGCTCTCATTATATCCTAGATATTGTTTGGTGTATTTGTTTCAACATCGAGGCTCATTGAAGGATACCAATGTTTAATTGGTGAATGAAAGCCGGAGTTCCACGGAATAATCAACAGTTTATGGCAAAAAGTATTAATTATCAAATGTAAATTAAGATTATAAAAACTTAGTACTATTCAAGAATTCTTAACCATCATGATATTACAAAAAAATAGTTATTTGTGTTTTTGGCCGTTTGTCATTTATAAATAATGTACAAAATGACGACAATGATTGCTACGTTCATGACCATTGTTTTAACCCTTTAAATCCCGATTTTGTCTACATCAGAATTTGGCAAACCTGCATCGTTCGAATATATTTCTTAAACGAATAAAGCTTCATTTAAAATGACGGAAAAGTCTTACAGAAACCAATCATATTATACTCTTGTTTTTGGTTGTAACCATTTTGGTTATTTACTTACACATCTCTCGAATGTTCAGAGTTTATGAATGCGAGAGCTAGTTCATTTGCATCGCCGCCATCGTCGTGGAATCTGAGAGCGACGATGACGGCGACGATGACGACGATGATGTTTACATAAGTGACTTCTTTCATACTTTTTTGTGGTCTTCATTTGAGTATATACGGTAACCTGAATTGAATTCTTGAGTAATGTTACAATCAAAACAATACTCTCGCGAGATAACGTTAGACAGTTAATTCCAACAAGGGGGCAAAAGGTTCCGTAAGCAATAACAATATAGCAAGATCGCTCATCAATAAAAAGGAACATTAAAATTTATTTTCTACGCCAGAGTCACATAGTTGGAGCGCCAATCTGAGACGCCTGATGCCTATCGCACGTGACAAATGACGCGAATCGGCACAACTCGCTCGCTTCCCTATCACTCCGAATAATAGAAATTGATTTCATATCGCCACTTGTCAAAATCTGATTTCATGTATTCAGGATTATTAAACTTGATGGATGAAAATCCAATTGTGTTTGATTTGGCCAGCATGAATAGCGAATGGAGTTCCAAGGCATTTATCTGCCGTTCACGTAGGATTTTCAATTGAAAGAGACTAAATATGGATGTCCTTTTACCGAGATATAATATCAAATATCTTGTGATGTTTTTGTTGTGTTAAAAGACAACACAAAAAGGGGTGTTCTATTTGTAATGCATTTTATATAATATAGAAGTCTGTTTATAAAGCCAGCATGAATGCTGACATATAGCGACAAACGGCCAGACATATCAATCTAATTTCTACACGAACACATAAATATTTTACAGACAGAAAAAAGTACTGCTTCATATACTTCGTTCCATCCATCAATCAATTCATATAACATAAAAACACACATCTCTCTGCTTTATTCAACAATTTAATTTCACACAACTTTGGATAAGAAAGTTTTAGCGAGAGTGAAAGTATTCGAAATAGGTACTTAAAATCAATGGCTTGCTTGAATCATTCTCTATAATAAATCGTTCTATTGGATTGTGTATGGACGCATAGCGTTATGTCGGCAAATAGAATCGAGAACAGCGTGAGTTCCCACCCACGGGTAATCGGTGACGAGACAATCAGCGAGAGTCACAATACTCCGGCCCGAAAAAATGTATTTTAAACCGTGTAAGAAATAAATGATTTTTGTCCTTTCCATTAGGGCGGTGGTAGATAAATATCTCTGTAAGAATTACACGAGGACCTGTTCTGTCTCGTCGGTCAAAGTCATTTATACATACAGTGTACGTACCACACAAGTATTTCAAATGAGTTTATTATTGAACAGATTTTATGATAGTTAAAATGGAGTGCTATTGGTGAAAATACATCATAGACAATCAAAGACGACAAATGAAAAGTGTTCAACATCACGATAGAAGAACAAAATAATTTAAAAATTCAAATGACGAATGGATTTTTTGCAAAATATTTCTTTTGTCATTTCTAATTGAGAGGTCAAATATATGAACTTTAACAAGAAGTAGGTAACTGCTGGCTCAGAGGATAGACTCAAAATCTGATAATGACTCAGAAGAATGACTCAAACTCTTACAATTACTTAGAGGAAAGACTTAAAATCTAACAATTACTCGGAGGAACGACTCAAAATCTGACAATGTCTCAGAGAAAAAGACTCAAAATCTGAAAATTACTCAGAGGAAAGACTCAAACTCTGACAATGACTCAAAGGAAAAACTCAAACTCCGACAATGACTCAAAGGAAAGGCTCCAATTCTAACAATGACTCAGGAAAAACTCCAACTCTGACAATGACTCAAAGTAAATACTCAATCTCTAATAATGACTCAGTCAAAATCTGAAAACGACTCAGATGAAAGACTCAAAATCTATCAATATCTCAGAGGAAAGACTCAAACTCTGATAATGACTCAGAGGATAGACGTAGTCTCTAATAATGACTCAAAAGAAAAAGTCAAACTCTGACAATGACTCAAAAAGAAAGACTCTAACTCAGACAATGACTCAAAGTTAATGCTCAAACTCTAATAATGACTCATAAGAAAGACTCAAACTCTAATAATGACTCATAAGAAAGACTCAATCTCTAATAATGACTCAGAAGAAAGACCCAAACTCTGAAAATGACTCAAAGGAAAGACTCAATCTCTGAAAAATAACTTAAGGGAAAGTCTCCAAATCTAATAATGATCACACAGAGAAAAGACTCAAACTTTGACAATGACACAGAAATATAGTCATATTGTTTCGTAATTTGAGAACGGAACCTTCTAGCGAAGCGATACGTGTTCTAGAGAACAGATGTTCAGAAGCCTATTGCTGTCTGCCTATTACTGATTTTACCATATTGCTTTTAACTCACTTGTTTTCTACTTTGAGCGTTTGTCAAGGCTTTCAGTTCGTTTTGAGGTGTGAAGTAACAATAAACCAAATTTAACCCTTACAAGTGATGATTATAAAGTATGAACCAGTGCGGCGTACCTGTTGCATTACACTACCATGTGTTAAGTTTTTCCTCTGCATATTCTTGTTTTTTTCTTCTAATTTTTCCCTTTCACGATTTTCTCTTGCCCCCCTTGTTGTATTGTCAATTCTTGTGTTGTTTTCCATCTTTCGTTTTTTTAAGAAAATCCATCGATCTTTAATTTGTCCTGTTCTTCTTTAGCTATCATTGAGAAAACATTTAGTCAGAACTGTTTCTTGAATGTTATAATAAAGCACTCTAATGAGCAATTCCGTATGAATACAAAAAAGATACCAGTATATCTTTATATCTACGACATACAATGTAAAGTATACACCACATAGTGAAAGAATTAGAAAGACATTGATTATAGGAATATTGTAAGAGTGTTTCAAGGTACAAAAAACTATACTTTCTGTCAATGGATAATGAATGGATATAGTGACAGAATCTTAATTTTTTTGAAATATTGTTTTAGTGGGTATACTAATAAATTTGACGAAATATTACTCTAACACTCTTGTGTAATGTGCTTAAGTCGACGGGAATGTTCGGCTAGATTGATTGGTTAGCTGAATGAATTGAATGTCTTGTTTACAAGACAAGACAAGATTCAAGATTTTATTTCAACTCAAATGAACATCAGTGCACAATAAGAGGTCGAATAATGATAACATTGAATGTACCAACAAGTCTGTATAGTGTGTAGAATATTATGTGTGCAGAGTTAGCTCCCTTGCGGTTAGGTATCGAGTGTTGCGTCATTATTTTGTAAGTGCAATTCACGTCGTTTTCTCCGAAACGTTTGACGTTGCGCTCCGAAACACATGACGTCACAACCAATACCTACCCGCAAGTGCAGTTAACTCTGTAATATGTAAATTCGGAATACATACAGGAGCATTGATACATTCAATTATATCTACAATGTATAACACTTGATTTCCGTATCATTGACATGTTAATATTATATTTACATAATTTGCTATCATCAATATTTTGAAAAAATACATATTTTTACATATAAATACAAATATATATGTGATGAAACATTTCCATTATAAAACTGACGTACCTTTCAACCTGTTCCTACCAATTCAACAAAGGTTGATATCTTTTGAACGGCCTCTGTTGTTTACCGTGTGCAGAGCATGGCGAGTGCACGTGTTTTGGGAGACTGTGGTATGTTCGTGTTCTGTCTTCTAGAAATAGTGGGAATACCTGTCCATTTTACAGCTATATATATACACTAAAGCTTTTCAGCAGAGACACCGAACAGAATACCCCATCTGGAGGCCGTCCTGCTCGAAGACGGGTTTCCACGTATTAGCGGGTTTTTTTCATTCTCCACTATTTTTTGCTTGTTTGTTTGTTCATTTTCCTCCTTTTTATTTGTATTTGTACTTTTTTTATTTTACATCGTATGAGTTTGTGAAAATACTATATTGATGAAGTGTCCTGAGGTTATGTCAAAATGATAGACCTTTTTTCACAGGATTTTTGCAGGCCGATGATACATACAACATAGTTATAATAGACAATTAATTAATCATATTGTAAATAATTTCATAACTTTATCAACTGAGGAAACGTTTAAAAAATTAAAATGCGTTGGTATTCAAAAAAATGAAATGTGTTGGTAATAAAAATGAAATGTATTGGTATTAAAAAAATGAAATGTATTGGTATTAAAAAAATGAAATGTATTGGTATTCAAATGTAAAATGTATTGGTAATAAAAATGAAAATGTATTGGTATTCAAAAAATGAAATGTATTGATATTCAAAAATGAAATGTATTGGTATTCAAATGTAAAATGTATTGGTAATAAAAATGAAAATGTATTGGTATTCAAAAAATGAAATGTATTGATATTCAAAAATGAAAATGTATTGGTATTAAAAATGAAATGTATTAGTAAAAAAATGAAATGTATTGGTATTAAAAAATGAAATGTATTGGTATTGAAAAATTGTATTAAAAATGTAATGGTATTAAAAAATAAATGTATTGTATTAAAATGAAATGTATTGTATTAAAAGAAATGTATTAGTATTAAAAATAAAATGTATTGGTATTCAAAACATGAAGTGTGTTGGTGGAGAATAAAAAACATGGAAGCCCATCTTTAAAATACCTCATAATGGTGTGCGTCAACCAAGCGATAGAGAACTCAGGGTCTTCGTACAGAACTAAAGTATCAGAACAGACAGCTGACAAAGTATATTGAAGGGAGATTGGTCATGAGTTTCTATGATGTAACCATATGACAGCATACATTTTACAAAATCGTCAAAGAATGAGGTATGAAATGAAAGTTGCTGAATTAGCAAAATCGAATCTTAGGACAAGCTAACTTGTATGATGCGGTGTATCATTATCGATTCATTAGTTCACACCTTCTTACATGTTATGTTTCATAAAGTAATTAAAAAATCAGTTCATTTGCATAAAGATAAGATTAAGTCACGTTTTGCGATGTTTTCAGGGTGTATGTTTATACGGGTGAAAGAGACTAAGTTTTAAATCGGACAAAAAGGGATCTTTAAGGCGTTTCAATCAATATGGGTTATACAAGATTATAAATTCTAACATTTATTTAAAAGTGTTCACATTGAAATGTAAATCGAAAATGGGAAATTAACTGTTTGTCAAAGAAATAAAATGGTTTCAATTTCTTTTGAAATTGACGAATTCACATGAAAGCTGCAAAAATACGAAGAAATACAGTTTAAAACAGACAGATCATTCGCTATCGGTGGATATCAACATGGAACGCCCCTATTTAGCATCAGTTTCACAATACACATGTCGACACCTCAAGATAATATCGAAATGGTCTGTTTCAATTCTTTACGTATGAAAGTGACATCATTATCAAATAGTTTAAAATTATCGTTTCTCATAGAAGCACTCATTCGAAACATCCTACCTTAATATAGATGAATTTTGTACCTCGTTTTGCTATAAATAGAATACAAAAAAGGCCACGAATCTAAGCTTAGTTATCTCAAACGCTAGACTATATATACGGCTAAAACGAACATACACAAAAAAGTTAAAATGTTCAGTTGGCAGATTTTTTTAAAAATATTCTGAATATTTTATCGTGATTTTATTAGGGAGAGAAACTTATGTATTTTATAGCTGGATAATTTTGAGTAGTAAAAACGAAACATAATATTAGATATATTTGATGGTTACATATTACGATGGGAATTTCCTATATTTTACATGTATTTTATGACGTGAGTATATCGTTTGCGTGGCTTCTTATGTCCATTATATGACCCATTGTTTGATATAACACTTAAGATAAAAGCATTTTGTTGCTTAAAAAATCCAGCTGAATGTTCTGTATGTTCGAAGAAAAAATAAACTGTATTATTATTAATTTTCGTGGGGATACATTTTCACGATAAATATAAAGTTAACTACTAATGTCTAGGACTCTTTCTGACACAAATGGAAGCGCGTGTGAGATCTTCAAGTGGGAGGAAACCGGAGTATCCGGTGGAAAACCCATGGGTTATGACAGATGACCCATATATCTTTCGCCCGATAGAAGAATCGAACTTCGACTAGCAAGAGCATCTTCAATTTTGCAACAGTATTACAACGTTATTCGTGACACAAACATATACTAAGGCAAAAATAAATAAATACATCAATGCATAAATAAATAACTAATGAAAGCAATTTATGAATAACAAAATATTAAATTAAATAGATAAATAATAATAAAATACTAAAATAAATAAATGTTTATCAATAAATAAAAGTTATCAAAACTTGTCAACTTCTGCCGGATATACTCTCGTTACTTCTCTGAGTTCTTGACATTCATTGAAAATGAACGAAATACGGTGAACCAATTAAAATGCTTCAATGGTGGTCACAAACTGTGTATGTGGGAATATGATCAGGGACACACAGAAAAAATAAATAACAAATATATTATAATGAGTCGTTTGTTATAGATATACCTAATGGCTGATTTATGATACAGTTTTGTGGTTCTGATTAATGTTTCGTCTTCAAAGCATAAAATGAAAGATGTAAAAGTGTTGTTAAAAGGTTTGAAAGTTCATGATATATGTATCTCTGTGTATATATATATATATAACTACCCCACGTGACTTGTTAAAAAAATCGGGTGAGCGTTCTAATTTTGTTTATGAGGCTGGCAACAATAATGGAACCCATAATAAAATATGACAAATGATGTTACAATATGATATATGTTTATATATAAAACTTTGTGAAATTTGTTTTAGTCTGAGGAAAGCAAACAACTATGACCAGGCGCCTTCTGGACAATGGAAGGTTAATGTCTGGAAATAAAATAAGATACATCGTCCGTCGTTGTTGTTGTTGTTGTTGTTGTTTTTGTGATCAGAATGACGCAAAATTCCGGCCAATATTTCGTTCGGTGTAAACAGACTAAAATGTCTAGAAAGGATTCATTTTTAACAGCGAGGCTTTTGTCCAAAATCTTGATTGTAAATGGGCCTACCTACATACTACAGCAATACTATTCATAAAAATTAATGTACTTCCATATTTGAGAATAAAACGAAAGACAGAGACTTTCAATATTCTGAGAAGGAAGCGTGCACATTGGAACCGACGTTAAAATTACTTGTGTTGCAAGATATATCGTCGAGTAGATATTCATTCACAAACATCTGAGAGGGAAATATATGTGACATCAGTTTCAAATGGTCGAGGCCGTTTTACTACTCATTATAATGTGCAGTACAACGCGAATCCATTGTAACAGGCAAAAATGATCAACCGCGCAAACTTTACCTCTTTGAAAAGTCCGCTGGTTGGAGATCTAGATATTGGCAGCGACATCGCCTTGTCGTCGTTGGAAATAATCTTTGATTCATTTAAAACAATTGAAATAATATATGTGCATTTTCTTATTGTTATCCTAAGAGCTTTGGTGTAAGATGGTCGTTTTTAAAGCATATCGTTCCAAGCACGGCTCATAAAATCAACTATATTTTAGTTAATGAAGTCATGTCTAATACAAGAAAATAAAGTCATGTCTAATACAAGAAAATAAAGTCATGTCTAATACAAGAAAATAAAGTCATGTCTAATACAAGAAAATATCAACATTCATGTCAATATGATGGTGAGCAAACAAGTACTAGTGTACTTACAATGTATACATATTCCTTCTCATTAGGTGTTATTGATACCAGTATTAAGGAAGTAAATCACCATTAGAGCGATTGGGTTATTTTTTTAGTTTAAACAATCGTAATTTTTGTCTTTAATTTCAGTTTCAAACTTGGTATTTATTCGACAATAATGATTATTATATGAGTACAAGAGCTAATTTAGTAGTAGCAGGCTCATATCATAATTCAAGTCACATAATAATTCTGACTTCCTTGACCTTTGAACTTTTGATGACGTATAAAATATTTGACTTCTTTTTTTTAAAAATCAATTAAACACAAACTAATAACCATTGTGTGAACAGTATGTATAGAATCGTATTATATCATTTATTGCGAATTAATGTCTTTATTGACAAAAGATACAAGAATGCGACCTAGATTATCAGTTTCGCCTAGACAACGATGTACCCGAGGCAGACGCCAATTCGATGAAATCTTAAGCATTCTTTTAAATTATTCGTAACCTCTCCCAAAGTTAATTCGCTTGATTGAAAATTATATCTCAGAACTACAAACTAACAAGAAGCTAAATTATGCTATTTTTACAACTTTTTGCTATTTAATTTATTTAATGAAAATGTTTCAAATCTTTTATGAGGCAGTGTAACTGATTTGAGCAAATGGGGGGCGTACCAGAACAATGCGCTTTGGTAGAGTGCAGCGCGATCTTGCGTGTTCAAATACAAATGTATCAGTTGATCGACAGGTACGCAGCATCCTTAAGACTCTCGCTCTAACAGAACAAACACACTAGCCCAATCATACACAGTATTATCACGAAATTCTATTGTTCAACACCAAGACTATTGGCACCTTGAAATTCTAATCAAGTTATTTCATCTTTTAACTTTTACAGATTAATTCAGATTATAAATCATACCGCTCTGTGTTCTCGACTGCTTAACACAACATCTAAGCCTTAAAACGCAACATTAAATTTTAATCTTCAACACATACATCCATAGACACAATGACAATCGTGACAGTATCTTTTTTAAATGTTACGACCGTGCTTGTCACCAGTAGTGCAGATAATGGGCAAGAAAGTTTTTTTTTTCAATTTTCACAAACATGCAACATATGTGTAGAAAGGCATCTCTGAATCTGTTACACTATTAATCAAACTCCGGAATAACCATAGAATCAGATAAGTTTTCTCCGCCGTCATGGTCAATTGAACATTCCTACAAGCGTTTCTAACTTGTTAAAATGTTTGTTTTCGTAGAATTTGAGCAAACATCTTTGAAACCGGAAAAAAAGATAAATGAAATTTCGAATTTAATTTCATATTTCATTCTGTATGTTCTAAAATTAAAGCAGGACTATACACTAATCCCTAATCGTGCATAAATAGTGTTAGTGTCTTACACACATTCTTGTATTTTTCCAATTTTGTTTGTTTGTTTGTTTTTTTGTTTGTTTGTTTGTCTGATTAACTTAACGCCCTATTAACAGCCAGTGGCATACATGTATGAACGGCCTCCCATGTATGTGGTGTGTTGCGTGTATATGAGTTGTATTTTTAATAAATGGAAAAAAAAAAAAAAAAACCTCATGACTTCATATTTGAGGTGGTTGACGTATCTTACTCGTATTTTGATATGGGTATTGGAATCGAAAGAAAATTTAAAAAATTCATGCCATTTAAGGGTGCTTTAGGGTGCAAGCGAACAAACAAAAAATCTAGCGCTGCTCTTTGAATGGTCTTACGACTTTGCCAATGGACACCCGATTAATATACGCAGAATTTCTTGAATGTGCTGGTAAACGAAGGTTTCTAACTATTCCATAGTGCCAAGTTTATCATTGTTTTGAATCCTGCCGAAGATCTAAATTTTAAAGTCTTTGGATATCGCACATTCCATTCCCAATCATAGCAAGGGTAGTCAGTGTTACTCTAATAAATTCGAATGACACATCTTTCGCTCTAAATTCCGTCAATGTTTGGTGCGTGAATGTGTTTTTGAGAATTTTGGGTTTAGTTAAGATGTGTTAAGGATTTTAGATCAATAGGAAAACCTCTTGAACATCTTCGATAAAATCACTTCATTCTAACCATAACGGAAAAGTTGTGAATTTTCCGAAAACGACGATTTCGGTTGTCAAACTTAACACCTTTTTATCTCTTTTTTTTTTCGTTACCGATGATAAAACAGAACGTTCAGAATTGATTTTGTGCGATATTAGTTTGAAGGCTTATAGGCCTCTTGAAATGAAGACGCTTTCCCTATCCGAATGTCTGGTTTGATAGCCAATCTGGGTCACATGACACAACTGATACATTTCGATTAGAAGCAAACATTTTTTCTTTACATTTAGCTTATTTACCAATGACCAAGAACGATTTCTCTCCGTTTGATTGAACGAATTAATTAATTAAAGACTAAATAAATTTATACTGATAAACGAAAGATAAAAATGCATGGTGGCATATTTTCTGCCATCGAGTTGCCGACTTACGACTTAATGATGTCGACATAATTAAGACATTAAAGCGACATCATATAGGAAGATGTCGACATAAACAGAGGAATAAGTCGACTTACCAAATGTACATGCCCACATAATGATTCCATAATAATTATGTAGAAAGTCGGTAACTCGGCGATTAATCGTGTTTATGCACGGGTGTGACACCGACTTGTCAGTTATTGATGTCTACATCTAAACTAAAAGATGTCGACATCTGGTCTTGAAAGTGAAAATCAAAGGCCTCTCTTTCATG
The DNA here is from genome assembly GCF_041381155.1 of Argopecten irradians. Classification (NCBI taxonomy): domain Eukaryota; kingdom Metazoa; phylum Mollusca; class Bivalvia; order Pectinida; family Pectinidae; genus Argopecten; species Argopecten irradians. Next base: position 36,463,428 of record NC_091141.1, on the reverse strand, counting down.
ACGCACTGTGTATATGCAGCAAGGCACCATACAGCAGAGATCGACGTTGAATTTTGTTAATTCAGGTAAATTTTTATTTATTTGATTTCAAAATTAAAAATTGTGATCCTGTACATCCCGGCTAGCTGTTAGTCCGAGCTTAGGAAGTTAGAGCGCATTTCCATCCTCTTGGCCATAATCATTTACTAATATATATAACAGTGGGTTGAAAATTCGTTAAAATGCTGTGTGTGTGTGTTTTGTGGCTTGGCATTCGTACCAAGTCCATGTGGTACATACCGTAATATACCATATTAAAAGAATGAATGAAAAATGAAAAATGCAAAACATTGATTTTTTCATGTTTTATTTTCTAGCGAATCACGAAAAATACCAGCTATATACGTACATGTAATTTAAAAGCCATAAAGGTCACAGTACAAGTACAAAATTCGTTATATAAGTGTATCGAGGATAAATACATTTTGTACAAAAGGCACAACGAATTTTGTTACGGTCTTAGTGGCCAGATTCAACCTTTGGGCTAAAAATTATCACGGGACGGGTTTTGAACTCCAAACTCGGTATACATCTGCATCTATTTTTTGTAGTAAACACGCGTTCTTTGTACTGTTGAAAACAAACGTACAGTGTAGTAAAACAAGTCACGTGCTTATACCTCATTCATGCCATTGGCCGGAATATACTATTGTATTATGGGTAACCAGTGATCACGTGATTGTGTGTTTACTTCCAAATATGGTGATAGTTTGCTTGCCATTTGGTCGGAAAAATTGATTTATTTGAAATCATTTAGACTCCAAAATGTTATTAATATTGGATGCATATCATTTTGACTTGCACATATGTACTGTTTTACTATAAATAATGAACTGAAATGAGTTATAAAACTGCCACTTTCACGTTTTTAAATAAATGATATAATGCGAATTGACCAATTCAATAGGTCTAGCCGTCTAATCTAGGATCAGCGAAGATCGGCTACTCCCGCCTAAATTCGTAGAATTCTAAATTTATATTGATAGATATAATTACCTGCTTTAGGTTTCAGAACAGATACATATAACACAGAGAAAATAAGATCTTCATCAAAAGGCCAAATTATATATACTAAATACCAGGTCAGAGAAATCACTATATTTGGAAGTAAACACACACTCATGTGATCATTAGTTACCCATAATATTGCGGCCAATGGCATGAATGGGGTATAAGCACGTGACTTGTTTTACTACGTTTGACTACAAAGAACGCGTGTTTTGTACCATTATGGGGAAAATTCCCCGCGGATCGTGGTTTCATTTCCACCATTTGAAATCGCTAAGCAATACTATCATATCATTGTTTAATTTCCATAATCTTTTCAAACAAATAGTGAAGATTCCGCGTAGCCCACTTAGCTTTTTGGGAATCTAATACACATACTAAGGAAAATGATGTGCATGCACGGGTTTATGTGCTTACATGGCAGCTTAACCATTTGTATGGAAATAATTTGGAAATTCAACAATGATATGATAATATTACTTAGCAATTTCAAATGGTGGAAATGAAACCACGATCCGCGGAGGATTTTTCCCATTATAGCACAAAACACGCGTTCTTTGTAGTCAAACATGGTAAAACAAGTCACGTGCTTATACCTCATTCATGCCATTGGCCGAAATATTATGGGTAACTAATGATCACATGAGTGTGTGTTTACTTCCTAATATAGTAATTTCTCTGACCTGGTATTTAGTATATATAATTTGGCCTTTTGACGAAGATCTTATTATCTCTGTGTTAAATGTATCTATTCTGAAACCTGAAGCAGGTAATAATTTTAATTTTAGAATTCTACGAATTTAGCCGGGAGTAGCCGATCTTCGCTGATCCTAGATTAGACGGTTAGACCTATTGCATTGGTCAATTCGCATTATATCATTTATTTACAAAACGTGGAAATGGCAGTTTTGTAGCTCATTTCAGTTCATTATTTGTACTAAAACAGTACATATGTGCAAGTCAAAATGATATGCATACAATATCAATAACATTTTGGAGTCTAAATATTTTCAAATAAATCAATTTTTCCGAAGAAATGGCAAGCAAACTATCACCATATTTGGAAGTAAACACACAATCACGTGATCAATAGTTGCCCATAATACAATTGTATATGCCGGCCAATGGCATGAATGAGGTATAGCACGTGACATTTTTACTACGTTTTTACTACAAAAAAATAGATGCAGATATATCCCGAGTTTGGAGCTAAAACCGCGTCCCGGGAGAATTTTTTAGCCCAAAGGTTGAATCTGGCCATTAAGACCGTAACAAAAATTCGTTGTGTCTTTATATAAGTGCATCGAGGGATGTAAATATTTATGTATATATATGGACAGGGCAAGCTAACAAGTAAAGCTGGTTTCCTAATGTGTATTGTGTACCTATACGGAGACCTGTATGGCTTTTAAATTACGTAACTGGTATTTTTCGTGATTCGCAAGAAAATAAAACATAAAAAAATCATTGTTTTGCATTTTTCATTCATTCTTTTAATATAGTATAGTACGGTATGTACCATATGGACTTGGTACGAATGCTAATCCACAAAACACACACACAGCTTTTAAACGAATTTTCAACCCACGGTTATATACATGTACATTAATAAATGATTATGGCCAAGAGGATGGAAATTCGTTGTATAAAGCAGAGTTCTTCTGCACTCCTAACTTCCTCAGCTCGGACTAACAGCTACGTACATGTACGTACACGCAGGCTACAGCTGCATGACCGGGATGTGCAGGATCACAATTTTTAAATATTGAAATAAAATAAATAAAAACCTGAATTAACAAAATCAACGTCGATCTCTGCTGTATGGTGCCTTGTTGCATATACACAGTGCTTTTTAAAGGGTGGCATTTGATTTCCACTCTCAAAACCAGATGTCGACATCTTTTAGTTTAGATGTCGACTTCAATAACTGACAAGTCGGTGTCACACCCAAGCATGAACACGATTAATCGCCGAGTTACCGACTTTCTACATAATTATCTTGGAATCATGATGTGGGCAGGTACATGTGGTAAGTCGACATATTCTTCTGTTGATGTCGACATAATGCCTTAATTTTGTCGACATCATTAAGTCGTAAGTCGGCAACTCGATGGCAGAAATACAATATTATGCCACCATAAAAATGACCAGGACTGGTCGCTTAATTCCCCCAAATGGCCGCTACATGTACATGTATGTCACCATGACTTTGATCTCAAGGTCAAATGCAATTTTCAATGAATTTTACATACATTAATTTTCTTACAACAAAATTTAGCTAAAATATCCCTGTACCATCACGCTGCGATAATGGAATATTCCAACAACATACACAATACTAAGATGATGGAATGTTCCAGCATGCAAACATCAGCAACGTAAAAATACGACATCTTATATTATATAGACATGTTCAATACTTACATATAGTCTTCTTGGTTCCATTCTTTCTTGTCTCTGTCACAACTTTCACATTTTTCTTCAATTGGGACGGAGCAATTCAGCCCCTTACATATACCAGCAATATCGCTGGCTTCATATCTGAATTCGGGAAACTTCAATAAACTTCAAGCAAAACGTGCAAATTCACGCGCACTTGAACACGTGACCGATTTTGTATAGCTGTGTCCAGAAAACTCTAGAGGACTGATAATAATTTGTACCTCACGTATAAAACATGATTGTCAAAAAGGTCCCGGCGAGGTAAGGTTTTAGAAAAGTATTTCGGCAATCCTCTTTATCGCTAAATGAAATTGGACCAAAAGAAGTCGATCATGTGTCTATCGCTGTGATAATTCTTACCTCTGTTTATATTTTTTTTATTTGAAAGTTTTTTGTGCTAGGGTCACAGTACCTTTTGGACAATTTTCTCTATTAACGTTCAGCATAATGTAATTGCATGGGACGACTGGTTTGGCCGTTGTCACATTGGCAGTACACTTCAGTAAGATTGTACTATAAAATGGGACAGTGTTGGTGGTTGGGTTTTACGAGAAATTGTGTCCGGGAAATAACTTTTAAAAAGTAAAAATATTAAAGTAAAAAATTTGCTATAAACCTGTATCCAGTAACAATGGTGTGCAATGAAATGTACACTTTGTCTTTTGAGCATTAATCGGAGGGTCATAGGTCAAAAAGATAACATTAACAGGAAGTTTAGAAATTTCTTATTCAAAAGTGATTCAATTTTTACAATATCTTACAATTAAATTCATATGCATTTTCGTAATTAATAGAACACCCGGCTAGTGTTTTGAGGTTCTAAGTTTGAGCACAGGCGCATGCATTTTGTTTTAATATATTAAAGATATTATAAATAATATAATAGATGTCTTGGTTATATTCTCCGATATCAATACCAAGACGGGATGTTAGATTTTTTTTAGTCTGCACTTGCTGGGACATTTTTGTCTTTCATTTCACACACCGTATTCGACCCAATAAGTGTCCCTCCCCCTTTTTTAGGCTTAAGTTTCACTTACTTAGAATTAAATGTAGACTGAAAATATGAAAACTGTGTTGGTTTCCTAACTGATATCTTTTGTAAATTTGTTTATAGTTTACTTTGTAGAATGATTTTATGAAAGGCTAGTCCAAATTTGTTTCTATAAAGCGCCCTTTTATTTACTTCAATTTGTTAAGCGCTCCTGTGCGCCAGGGCGTTTATTGGGTCAAATACGGAACTTAGCACCCAACTTAATACCCAAGTTGGTGTATAGGGTCTTGTGTGTCTTTGAGAAAAGATGGAGGAGTGTTCTTCTGGGGAATTAGACTGGGTTGTTCATTGATGACATGGGCCTGGTTGTTCAAAGGAAGCTTAGCTTAGGTAATCAAACTTTAACAACAATTTTCAAATCAAGAAAATATTTTTTCTGGTAATGCAATTTTATTTCCAATTTCATAAGATCTTTAAGAACTCCATTCATTACTTACTTGCTGATTTAGTGCAGATATAATAACCAATTTTGTAGGAAATGGGAACTGAAAATTTCACTAATCATGTGTTTAAGCTAACCATTCTTTGAACATCCGGGCCCAGGTAACTCAATCTGGAAGAGCATCCAGAGGTCCTGGGTTTGAATCTCGGTCTGGCCATTATATTTTTCTCCTCCTTTTATAAACACCACAAAATCAAAGAAAATATTCTGGTAATATTTTTTTTTTATTTAGTTTTAAAATTTCATTTTTCATACAAATTTGTAATCATGCACCCAGTTTCCATCATCAACATCTTACACAAAATATAGTACAAATTTTAAAGAACTTAACACACTAAAAATGAAATCAGACAAAAAAATGAGGCCAGCTCATCATAAATTGTTGACCTCTGACCCGGACCCCATTACACACAAGATAATTCAAGAACAAAAAAGTAAAGTCACATCAATGCATTATGCCAAGAAAATTTAAAAGTAAACATAAAATATTTTGATCTTAATAGCAAACAATTTAACACAGTATCAACAAATAATCATCTTTAAATCATACAACAAACAAATATAATTTTGAGAAAAATAAAATTTTTTATTTTTATTTTGTCCTGTGAGAATACTGGTTATCATACTAAAGGACAGAGGGCTCTAGAAAGGCCCCTTTTTATACCCTGCCAATAGAAATTGTCCGTCCGTCTGTCTGTCGTCCAGTGCTCTAATGATGTCAAAGCTACCTTTTATATAGTGTCCACACATCTTAAAACATATAATTTATATACATGGAATCAAAAAATGTGTTAATATGACTTTTAAGTGCATACCGACCATATACAACCTTAATTACCGTATTAACTATATGGACATATAGTTCTGATATAGCTATACAATCAAACATGTCTATAAAGACCACCCTAGGATAAAATGACATTTATAGACAGGTGATCTTTATACACAGGTCCACTTGTGTTAAAATTGGTCATATCTGACACAAGAAAGAGGACTTTAGAGGACCTTGTGGAAGATAAGCTTTATCAAACAGGTTTTTATCTGCAGTGAAGAAAGTTTAATATCATGTCTTATTAAGCAGGTGGTCCTTATAACAAAGGTTGTCTATAAGGCAGGTTCTACTGTATACAAGTATAGTCAAACCTGTCTATAAAGACCATCCTAGAAAAAGAAGGAAAATGGTCTTTAAAGCCAGGTGGTCTTTATACACAGGTTGAATTGTGTTGAAATTAGTTATTTACCTTAGAAAAGTGGTCTTATTAAGCAGGTGGTCTTTATACAGAGGTGGTCAATAAGACAGGTTTGATTCAAGCTACGTTCTCCAATACTTTATCATTAATCTGGTTGAAGATTTACTACATGAAAGTGATAATCATTTTTATACAACAGTAGTGAAACAATTTAAAGTTAGTAAGGGATAACCGTATCTGCATCCTGTATATAAAATGAAGATGTTATAATATAAAGCATGTTTTAGTGTAAACATGTATAGTGAAATGAAAATGACAACCTTGTTGTTTTTTGGGAGAGGACATTGTAATCACGGTATCCATTTATTCCGTTCTGATTGGTGACGGGTCGTACAGTCACGATAACAACACCCACTAACGACATTGTCACATAATTATAATGTCTCCATATTGGGAAAGATAGGTGTCAACACGAAACGCTTCCGGGCAATTCTATGACTACCAAAGCCTGACTTATGTTTGTTTCTTAAAGTGTTAAAATGTTATCGGTAAATTTGATCCTTCAATAATGCTCTAACAATCTACAATTCTGTCTTTTCAGCCGATGATTACAAATGAATAAATATGCAGTTGTGAATCGAAATTGCCTTTGATGTACATATGAAAATTTCGCGTAACAAAGATGGGACGATTGATGACGGTTGGGAATGTCGGCAGTATCCTACACTACATCAGATAGGTAGGGAATTACAGGCGTATGTACTAGAATAGGTCGCGGGTGAGTGATTCGACTGTCTGTACCCAAGTCTTATATCCGTACACAATTTAGAAATGCTAATCCCGAAAACACTGGACTGCATTAGAATTCTTTCAATCTATATTAGGTTTAAAACTTATCTAGTGGCGACATCCTCACCGCGGATTTCCATACCCATTAGCTGCGAGGAGAAATACCTTTTAAATTGAATCCCCATCAGATACACCAAGGAGTACACTTTAAAAACAATATTAATCTATCACAACAAACGTTTTCCAGCAAATTAACCCACTGAGGCGTAAAACATATAACGTCCTCCATTCCTTTATTGAGAGTCTTTGTACGACATACACTGTCACATGGTATATCTATCTAGAACGACAAATCAACCAATATGCAACTGACAATCATATACATGCAGATAATTTCTAGAAATCCTTCTAATATGCAATTTTTTCCTGAATCTCTTCCACAGTGACCAGTATCAAAAAAAGTAAATTCTAGAATACTATTGTGTTTTGTTATAGAAGAGGTCAATCAACAAACTTGTGTGAGTCACAGAACCTATAGAGGCAATCCAAATGCAGAATGCTGCATATATAAAACCTAAAGAGGCCACCTACTGGATATACAACATGTCTATAGAGGCCACTTGCTGGATATACAACCTGTCTAAAGAAGCCACCTACTGGATATACAACCTGTCTATAGAGGCCACTCGCTGGGTATAAAACCTGTCTATAGAGGCCACCTGCTTGGTTTAAACCTGTTTATAGAGGTCACCTACTGGGTATAAAACCTTTCTAAAGAGGCCACCTGCAGAGTATAAAACCTGTCTATAGAGGCCATTTGCTGGATATAAAACCTGTCTATAGAGACCACCTGCTTGGTTTAAACCTGTTTATAGAGGTCACCTACTGGGTATAAAACCTGTCTATAGAGGCCACCTGCAGGGTATAAAACCTGTCTATAGAGGCCATTTGCTGGATATACAACCTGTTTATAGAGGCCACCTACTGGATATAAATCCTGTCTATAGAGGCCCTTTGCTGGATATAAAACTTAGAGGCCAAATTTCAGTTATAGAATATGTATTTAGAAATCTATTTATTTTGATCTAGACCCTGTGTATAGAGACCAACTATTTGATCTAGACCCTGTATAAAGAGGCCATCTATTTGATACAGAACCTGTATAAAGAGACCACCTATTTGATACAGAACCTGTATAAAGAGACCAACTATTTGATACAGAACCTGTATAAAGAAGCCACCTTTTTGATACAGAACCTGTATAAAGAGACCTCCTATTTGATACAGAACCTGTATAAAGAGACAACCTATTTGATCTAGAACCTGTATAAAGAGACAACCTATTTGATCTAGAACCTGTATAAAGAGGCCACCTATAGGATACAGATTCCATATTTTGACATGATAGAATTTTGGTTCTCTTTTCAGAGAAGACAAAAATGTTGATGAAATAGAACAATTCAACATTCTTAAAAGACGTACAGTCATAGGTACTTTAAGATCGTCTTAGCTAGACAGCTGGTGGTTTTAAAGCCACCCAAAATATAAAATTAAAATGTTGATTCATTTGACTTGAAATACGCCCAAGGGTATGCTGTCTATATCCTGAATGAACATGCTACCGTTGTTTTGTAACAGTGGAGTCTGCTGAATGATTGATAGAGGTTTAATTACAACATTGTAGGAAACGAATCAAACCTGAATCAGACCTATAAATCGCCACGTCAATTAACTACCGTCCCTTTGTTTTATAGTAGTCTCCTATTGATATAAACGTACAATACCTTCGTACCCCGACACGGCAGTCTGCACCAATTACAGCTATATTGTCTTTTTATGCAGGAATCTGATTTGTTTCTTCGTTAATAAATTACCAGATTTCCAGAAAGTGTTGATGCTAGTTTGATAAATCTGTCTCGATGACCCGCGGGGTCAGACATTTGAGTAGATTTAACAAAACCATTCTTCCATAATGGATGAAGAACTCTCCTAAAGTGGAGGTAATTGTAATCACTACCTTTCTGTGGCGTCCCACGGGACAACGCCTTTATGTTGTACTTATTCAGACTAATCAGATCTAATTTGTCTCGCCATTTTATTCAATGAATTCTTTATTTGTTTGACTGTGCTTACACTCTCTACAGCTACAATGTACCGAGCTCAGATTTCTCAAAACAAAAGAGAAGACTTAAGACAAAACGTAAGTTTTCCTCTTTAAGTAACTTAATAAAAATTTTTCACTGAAGTCAGATTTAACTTAAGTTTGTTTTAAGAAATCAAAGTCCGATTGTTGGTCAATGAAGGACATTCAGAGTTGCGATAATTTGGGGAGAAAAGCCAGAGAACTCAGAGAAAAACCACCAACTGGTGGACAGTACCCAGAAACTGACGTACAATGCAAGACTTAATTAAATTCATGATCTTAGCTAGCCTAACCACTCGGTCACCACAGCCCCTGAATTGCATTGGCTATCCTGAGGGTAAAAACAATTTTAATTTCTTTATTTTTAGCAAATTAGCTTAAGAAAATACTGGTTATAAATTCATTTCCGCTATTCACATTTCTCTTGAGGAGGGCTTCTAAGACCTTTCGATCAGAAAAACAATGAAAAATCTTACAAGCCCTTGAGACTTGAAACCGACACATGTACAACAATGGGTATCGATTTCATTAGCAAGCCAGTGGCTAAAAACCTGTTACCTGATACACCAAATTAAATCTTCTAGAGGAAATAAAATCTAGGAAATAAAACTCAACAGAGATTCAGATATGAAATTAAAATCTGGTTTTCCAATAAGTTTGAATAGAAAAGACATTTCCCTGTGCAAAATCAACTGGTCCGCTGTCGTGCTATTGTTTGTAGCGTCTGTCCAACCTCATTAATATGCGTACATGCTCAGTGTCCTAATTCTGGGCCTATCCATTTGATATGTACATAAAGAACGGTGTTGAATAAGCAATAAAAATGTATTTTATTGTCAGTCTTTCATAATTAATTTTTATATTTTTGTTCCAAATTTTCGATAAATTAACATGATAATTGTCATGAAGTTGTTATTCAATATCCGTACAATTAATTTCCTCCTATCAAGGTCGTCATATTTAATGTCTGACCTAATTTCAAACAGATCGACACCTGTTGTCACAATTCTAAATCTCTTCAATGGAAAATCAAAATAATTTCTTGTAGTGAACCAGTCTACAATTACATACAGGTATGGAAAAATCTAACAGTAAAGCCTGTCTTTAGTGACCACCTCTGTAGAACGACCACCTACATAATAAGACCACTTTCTTGGTGCTTTAAATGACCATGCATTTTCAACACAATTTAACCTGTATATAAAAACCACTTTGCTATAATGACAAACTTTAAAGCACACCAGTGTACCCACAATGCCCATGGGAGGTCATTATAGACAGGTTTTTACCGTATATATCCAAAAATATACACGATTTCTTAAAAATGCACAGAACATGCATAAAAAAGATGATTTTTCTTAAGAAAACTCTTATCTTACCTGTATGAAACAATAACATTCAATATTTATCCTGAAATATGCTATCACTTGACAGGTTTTCATTTGATAAAATAAGAGACACAAATTCCTACAAAGTTGTAGTCTAATTGTCTGCAATATATGAACCCCCTTCCAGTGCTATTTGAGGAGGGGCTAAATCTGATAATTACAGAAATGTATACAACTTCAAATGTAGAAATTCAAGAAGCTTCAATAAATTTCTATTACCTGTAGCATCATGTATTATGTGAACATTCAAATAATCATTCAAACTTGGAATGTAAGAACGTTCCCTTTCCTTCATTATAGGAATGATTTTATCTCAAAATCTTAAAAAAATATCAAAATAAAACATGAATTAATTCGTAACACCTCGTAATTCGTAATCAATGACTAGATTATACAAGTATAGATTTGTAGAATTATTACGGTAAACAAAGCTACCCGAATCGATCATTAACTGGCTAACTGGAGATTTGCCGTATTAAGGTAAATAGCACCCCTCTATCATATATCACGGCTACTCAACATTCATAGCCTTACTATTATCAACATCAAGTCGAAATAACCTTGTTTTTCAAAACAGTAATATTTTTTAAAATCTATTGTGACTTTTCAAAGGATAAAGTACAATTTCCTGTAAATTTTAATTGTATTTGTCTATATTTTCTGTAAAGAATTGGTTTTTATATTTCTGTTCAGAGATCCATCAAGATTTTTATACGAACAATTAAATCATCACTTTCATTATTTCTTCGTAATCATAAAGTAATACTGACCATCTAATTGAAAAAAAAAAAAAATAAATAACTGAGAAATTGTAAGTATTATTATACCTGAAGTAACATTGCAAAATGCATATTTTTTTTGCGTAGGAATATATTGGGGTTCAATAATAAAACATTTGTAATTCAAAGATTCAATTGTTGTGACCAAATTATAGTTTCAATTACATGTATAACTCATCAAAATCCTTTATCGTGATCACCCCTAAAAATGTGTATAAACTCTTCTATTTTTATGGTTTGGAGCGTTTCTAAAAACAATTCAAGTCAACAATCAATTAGTTAAGTTCTGTTATATCTCCAACTGTATGTATCGTTTAAGAAACAATTAACACTTTTTCACAAAACAGTAAACCAATGATTGAAATTATAGACTTTGATAAAAAATAATGCAAAATAAGAATGGAATTGAAGAAAGTTGAAAACTAAATCACACACAAGCTTTACATAGTTACTATTGCATTTTCATACATACAATGTATATTGGTACAAAATATTTTATCATATGTGCAAAATCTATATGTAATGGATTTTGTGTGCTACAAATGGAATTATTTTTAACGATTTTATGTCGTTAATTCACCTCGTTATATTGCCTATGATTTACTCAACCAGTTTTGGCATTATAAAAAGGTTTGGCATTATATCAAGATGTTGATGTTCGATGGTGCATATATTATCAATGAAATGGAAAATGAAATTAACGAGGGGCGTAATAGCAGGATTTGCTATGTACATCCTTATGTAAAAATACATATTGTAGATTTATAATGAGAAATATGATTTTATATACATGTAGTTCTACCAACCAATTTACATATAAACAGTTTCTTCTTATTCTTTTTATACAAGACATTTTCCATACAAATCAAAAGTGCAGTATTTCATGTAGGCCATATGAACTCATGTTGAAACATGAAGAAAATTTACGGTTTCAACAGATACCACACATACGTGCAAATCTCAACAATTCATAGCAAATAATTTTCTACAAATTATGAATATTTATAAAACTGCATGAAACAGTTGAGTTGTCTGCAGATCTATAAATATCATTTTAAGTAGTAAGATATTAAAGTTTTCTGCGTAGCCGTGAAATCGTAGCATCAACATTTAAGGGTGAATATTTATCTGCGTAATTATATAAATACTGTATAAACTATAGAACTGTATTCTGTGCAATCATAAATATTGTATAAAATAGTACATGTATAATTACAATGTAGTATTTTGCGTATTCAAAAATATCTGAGAAATAGGGAAGTAAAGTTGTCTGCGTATAATAATGAATTTTGTATCAAGGGTGAAAATCACTTTCTGCGTAATCAGAAACAAATTTGAGAATACTGCTTTAAAGTGTTATAATAAAACGAAACATGCAGCATAATAAATCATGAATATCATTACCGTATTCATCTTAATTAGCGCCCCATTCCATGGATTTAATGCTGTTTTACAACATTAGCATTGTATCCCATATTACATGAACTTGCGAGTCTTTTACATGTGAATCACAACATAATAATGCGTCTCAGAGAATAAAAGGTGCATGCATGTTTACTGTAACAGATTAATGTGTCTTTTTGTCCACAACTTACATTATGGTTCAGTAATAAGCGCCGGCCCCTTTGTTACAATTTTTTAAGTGCTCTGTGCACTTATTACAGAGAATATGGTATAAAGTATATTTAAGTTAACAGGATATTATGTAATCATGAAAATTGTAACTATAAGGCATAAAATTGCCTTTTATAATACATTTAATATCATAGATATTTTGCTATCATAAAAAGGATATGAAAAAATAGCTAATTTTGCTATCATAAAAAGGATATGAAAAAATAGCTAACAGTTTTTATCTCATAAAGAAAAGGAATACAATATAGGAACATACTACTTGCGTTATGCATGGAGTTGCTAATTTTAGACTATTTTTTTCCAATTTCTTAAATCATCAAATCTATTTCATGACATATTTAATTTGATTTAATCATACTTTCACATTTTTTATTATGCATATACAGAAGTACGGAGTTCTCAAACTGAAATGTCTTGTTTAAATGTTAATATTCAAAACCATATCTCTATGTAGCCAATTTATCTATCTTTATATTGGAAGCAAGTTTCAATACTTTTCCATGTAGATTTAACAAACATACATTTTTGAATTCATGATTTTCAAAAAATTTTCTTAAACCAATTAAAGACAAATTGATAAGAAAGGTTAGAACTGTACGTATCTTAACGAAAATATGGGAATGACTATACAAATTTTTCTTTAAAACTGAAATGATAGCATTCCAATATCTAATTTCATCAAGTACAAACATTTCAGTCCAAGAAGTCTGTGAAAATTGCACATATGCCAATAGATAATGCTAAGAAAAATGTCTAATACCCTAATTCTTCCAATAATCCTACCTGTCGATCAGTATCACACATATCTCTGAGTTGATTCAGGTGATGAAGGGGCGTATCAGAGATTTCCTTCACATAAAAGAAAGGTGTATTTTAAGAAGAATTATGGTAAAAGACATCTTGTATTATCTTTTGGTTTTCATTTGTAATCGTTAATCTAATAGTTATGATGAGTTTGTAAAGAAAAGACTAATATAATTTTATACTGTTTTTATGAAAACACTTTAGAATAATATGCAGTATTCTTGAATCTCAATCTATATTTTTCTTATCCTAATTATTATTAAATAAGCTGGGTAGCATGCTATGGAAGCAATATATTTCCCATTGCTGTGCAGATAATTACAATGGCAAAATATTTCTACCACATTTTGCATTTATATATAAATATACCATATTCGACCTACAAAACGACCCCTTCCCTGAAAATAAATAAAAATTCATGGTTTCTAGTAAGATGTCAGTACAAATTGTTCATATTTTGCAGCATAAAAAATTCTACTCTTACAAAATCAATGATGGGGCATGCAGTGACATATGTTACACCTACTGCGGTTAGCGTGATGTACAGAGAAAGACACAGTGCAGATATTATAAATAGAGTAGAAAAATAGTCATTCATAAACAGCTTAGTACTTCCAGACAAGAAGCTTTTAAAATATATAGTAAAAGATACACTTCAGAAATCGTGTAGTGACCAGAAGAGTGGCTATATTTCTATCTCCATAGCATTACAGCGAGTTGTCATAATTTTATAATCAATTGATCAGTTTCGTTATCCGTTCCATGGCGATAGCCTGTTCTGTTCTGCGGTGATTGCTGAAGGAAATGATTTTGTGACTTTTCCAGGATTTTGACTCTCCAGGACAATAATACTTCTGGAATGTGAATTACATCTGGTCATTGTGACCCGAATTACTAGGTCCATAAGATAACTGGACCCTTAATGCTCAATGAATTTGTCTTTTTCATTAATTGCCGTTAAAAATGACCGATACATAGAAAAGAAGTGTACATCACAATTTTAAACCTAGAATTAACATCATACGATGGTACCAGGCCAAGACACAACAGTTAATGCTACAGCGCCATCGGCCATCTTGAGTAAATCTACGGCTTTTGTATGCGTGACCCCCTGTAAGCTTTCTTCATTTACACTGAGTAAAATATCTCCACATCTGAAACACAGAACATATAGTAAAAATACTGGTGCAAGGGAAGCAACTCCAAATTTCAGTAATTTTATATGAGAGTTGTCAGAGTTATGTCCCTTATATTACTGAAATGTAAGATTGATTGTGGCATGATATTTCAGTTTGAGATTTTAAGAAAAATCAAGAAGACATTAATACATTGCTATGTCTACCATATTTATTCCAATAAACACTCATTTCTAATTAATGCCTTCCACCTATTTTCTCAGTTTTTTTTTCTTACTGTAGGTCATAAAACGTCATGGCCTCAGATACACTGATTGTTAAGATACAATGCAAAAATGTGTTCTGAATTCAAATTACTAATGCTTGATTTTATTTCACATTTTATGGCAAAATACATGTGATATGTGAGAACACAGAGTCATGACCTAATTAAAGTGTCTAGCGAGAAATTGACAGATTGAGATCGACCTCGTGTATTTCCTACACACCTTAGCATGTTAGCGGTGAGCTAAGCTTTTGCCAAATTAATAATCAGAAAATACTTACTTAAGGCGTCCATCTTTGGCAGCAGGCGTGTCTAACACAACAGATTTAACATATACGGGGTACGGAGGAATTCCCTTTTCACTGTCCACTCCACCCACCACGGAGAACCCTAGGGATCCACTCGGACTACGTAGAAGTGTCACAGTCTTCATTGTCTGGCACATTCTGTGACATATATAAAGTTAACTCTGTTTTAAAACTATTTTTTACATGCTATAACTTTGACGCTGTTACAAATCATAAATGCAGTAAAATTTACATAATAACATCAAATCTCCTGCACCAATTAGAAATATTGATTTTTTGTGGTAATTTTTATATCATATTAATTTTTTCACTTTTCAGCATTCTTTGAGAAATGGGAGAATAAGCAAGTTTTATTTGCTGAGTATATCTAAATAAGACTTAAATAGAAACATGAGACCTCTTTCTCGGCCATTTTTTTTCATCATCTCTATCTAATCAACTTTGAGAAAGCAAAATGATGTGGGTGAAGTTTTACTAACTGTCTACAACAGTCCCACTTTCCAGCAATTGTGACGCTTTATTTTGACGTAATTTTTGTGACATCATCATCACCAAAAGTTGGGACTTATCGACAGTAAATCCTTCTTTACCCAAATCATTTTTGATATCTCAAAATCCCCATGTTAAAGCACCCTGAATAAATGTCTGGGTTTAAGTGTTTAAATTAATGTTTCTTTCATTTAGTTGTGTCACAAATAAATACCTGGGCATTTGTTGCCAGAAGAGCCAGGTGGGTGTAAAGTTGCCCTGATTGTGTGACGTCTCGGGACCATTGATGATCTTCAAACATACAACCTTATTGTCCGTGTTCATCTTCACCAGACTGACCGCTTCGTTATGTGTCAGTCCGAGCAGACTTGACCCGTTTATAGACAGTAGGATATCGCCTTTCTGTTGGAAAAATAAAAGAAAAGACATCAGTACGAAAGATAAAAGTATTAATTAATGTAAACTTGAACAAGCTAAACTTCAACTATTAATCGAGAATTAAAAAGCTTTCTACCCATAGGTCTTTGTGCTTGATTGTTTGTTTGCTTTTGATGAACATTCAGTCAACAGCCAGGGTCATTAAAGGATGTGGTAGGTCTAGGTGGTCGAGGAAAGCCAAAGTTTCAGGAGACAACAACTGGCCTACGGTCAGCACCTGACAATTAACCTACCCTATGTGGGTTTCAAACTTGGTACCCGAAGGTCGAGGTCTAATGATAATTTGTAAATTTAAAATTATGACACTCATATATGACGAAAAACAAGATTAATGGAACAGCTGGATGACAAAATCGTTCCACAACGTTGCTTTTTCAAGCTTCCACCTTCCGGTCGACCTTTTTTTGCAAATGACAAACGATAAACAAGAAATATAGTTAAAATAAGTTACGATTGACTTATTTCAGTAAACCTTAGTTGATTCTACTTCAATAAACAACACATTAAAGATTATACATTAAAATATTGTGGGGGACTATTTTTTATTGATATAAAACTGGCGTAATGTTTGAAATCAGCTGATCAACAACAAGAATCGTTGTATTCATAGTGTATTCATAGTGTATTCATAGGCAAATAGGAAGTCAGGGGTCTGGTTACCATGGCGAGGACAAGACTTTGTAATACCTTTATCTGTTTTGTGCGCCCTAGGGAGCCGAGTGGGTTGATGTTTGTGACGTAGATAGGTGTGTCCCCGCGGGGGCTGTCCAGTCCTCCCGCCACACTGATACCCAGAGTCTCCAGGGGATCCTGAAAATAGAACGATATTTTAAACGTCATTAATTTTTAACGTCATATTTGTTTTGATAGCTATTCAGATTTTAAGTGGGCAAGGGGTAACCTGGCTTTTGATAACAGCATCACTAAGGGATCTAAAAAATAGTACAATACGTCAAACATCTTGAAATTTCTACATTATAATTAATATATGATAGCCATACAGTTTTTAAGTAGGCAAGGGATAAGCTAGACTGGAATAGGTTTCCGTTCGTTTGAAAAAAAGAAAACAACAAAGAATTACTTTCTTTAAGTAAATTTTCATGGAAATATATGCATTTAGGTATAGAATTTCTTTCTATTTTTATTTACTGAAAAAAAAAAAAACCATAGACAAATATTATTTAATCTAAAACTAAACAATCAAATGTAAAATATTATATTTTAAAAGTATCATTATCCTAAAACAAGAGGTCAGGGTTGCTTACAAAAACTGTAAGAGTTGCCTCCCTTCCATTGAAAAATTTCCCCATACAAAACAGTATAATATACCTCCTTACAGCCTCTTCATCAATCTGTATATTACCTTAGTGACAGTTACAAGCCGTTCGTGACATTTCTGACACGAGGGTGAGTTGTCCCGTATCATACTGTAGTTAGTCGCTGTCGTAGAATTGTCGGAGGTAGATCGAATAAGGTCAGGAGTTTGGGGTCGACTTCGTCGGGAAATCACAAATTGCACTTTATCAGCGCTGGTCTGGAACAAAAAAATAAACATATGATAACTATTGTTTTGTCAACACCCTGGAAAATAATCAAGTCAAAATTTCAAAACATAAAGGTTCATGAACTTTTGCAATTCAAATCAGACCTGTTTGACATTAACTCAGGGTTGAACATAGCTGCTGTAGTTCTACTTTTGAGAAATAGACTAATTCTAATTGACTTTGATAATGGCTATTGTTTTAAGTCCAGACTCATTAATGGTAAGGACATATGACTGGTTTAGAAGGAGAAGAAAAACCAGAGTACTCAGAGAAATACCACCAAACTATGGTCACTAAGTACCAATCAACTGCCAACATAGATTTTGAACTAGTAAACCAGAGATATTCCATTACCAGTTGACCATGATGGGTCTCCAAAATTGTCTTCGAGATTTCAATTTAAGTCTATTTTTCGTCTTTGTATATTTAAGAGTTAACTCCATTATTGGGAGATATTCATTGCAACGTCATTATTTTGTGAGTGAAACTCGATCATGTCATTTTCTCGAAAAAGTATGACATATTTGTCGTAAAGGCATGACGCCCCAATCAATACCTAATCGCAAGGGCAGATAACTCTGTAATATGCAAATACAGAATAAAATGATGTGTTCCTCGCTAAAATGATTATCTGTATCTAATCGACAATTAAACTAAATTTTCGGTACCAAGCCTACTAATGTCCTATATGTAAGTGAGTGTTACCTGTATTATGTGAGCAGCCTGTTCCTGTGTTCCATATGAAACATCAATGCCGTTTATTTCTAGTACCCGATCATCTGGCCGCAATCTTTCGTCTAAAGCAGCCAAACTTTCTGGTACCTGTAAAGTATTAATAAAATTAAATAAATGTCATCAATCTATTTCTATGGGAAGATGAAATAGAACAGTATTGAAACTTTGTTTACAAAATGAACATCTGGATACCTATATATATAGTGTTCAAAAAAGCTGAAAATTTGATAATGAAGAGCAAAAATTTTGTGGGTATCTTTTCATAGACAGCCCAGATCATATATTTCATCCTCAAGATATACCCCAGGAGTTTCTATCAACGTCACTATATTTACCCTTGGACTATGTCAAAGTGAAAAAGAAGACATTTCAGGAGAAATAAACTGACCAATCACAGGCCTATAGACTTCTTTTGAAGATTACACATACAGTGACACCCAACTCCCAAGCCATACACAGTTATTTTATTCTTTTAATGTACATCAAACGATCAAACTTCCTGTATCATCTGTAGATGCACATAGAGTCTTCAATTTTGACATACTCCAGAGATGTATATTACGACAGTGATAGTAACCCCTGGAATATCGAGGATGGGTAATTTATTTTAAGGACAATTTAAGACAGGATTAGGAGGTGGCCTGAGGAAAACCAGAGTAACCGAAGAAATACCATCAACCCACGGTAGGAATTCTCTTTAGTCCAGTTTTATACTTACCAAACTTAAAATATAGACACCAGGTCCACTTCTGAAAAAAAAAAAGTTTATTTATATATATTGCAAATGAAAAACAATGAAATCTACACTCGATTTGTTTCCCAAAATACATTATTGTTATGACTGTAACTTTCAACTTTCTGCAGAACTTTCCAGATCTTTGCAGGAAATGATTCTGAGTATAAGAGCGATTAATCATTTAATGTTCCACTGTAATTATACCCACCGTTTTCCAACAAGCTTGATACCTAGTTGTCTGCCCTTTACTTTGTTGAGTGTGATTTTCAGGATTTCTGCAAAAACAACAAAAAAAGTTTTTAGTACTGGGGATGTAATGGAATAATGTCACATTCTCTAACAGGGTCAGTACACCAACATTTCCCCTATATTATATTCAACCCAATTACCGCCATCCCACCCCCTACCCCAATCCGCGATACCTCTACCCATACCCCCGATCCATCCCCCACCCTCACGTTTTAAAGTGCCATCTCTTCGTTATCCAGATTTTGTGAAAGGTCTAAATCAAATTTCATCCTACTTAATTTTCAACTTTCTTTATTTGGGTGATTATAGGGTTGAATATGGTATAAGAATACAAATTCTAGGCATTTTCAAGTTTGTTCAATAAATCAAAACCTAAATGCTATTCAATGGAAATTGTTAATTACGACAGTGCTACATACAATACTGAAGGTCAAAATCACAACAGAACTGTGACAGGAATGTGTCTGAAGTAACACAGTGTAGAATGGAATCAATGTAATAAATTATCTTTGTAAATGTGAGTTATTCCCCTTTATGTGTAGGGGGAAGATGAATGGGACCTTTGTCTACTGACCACAAATGGCTATAGATATGTCTCAATACTTATAATGACCTGTAACCCACGTAACAGCCAGACACATTTTTTATCCTTTGTTATCGTTTTATTGTTACATAGACTTGCTGACAAATCAAATCAAAACAAACTAGAGCTGTCGACTAGGAGGCCTGGAGTTATTAAAGACTCTCCTCCACCTTTTCCAGATACACCATCAGCTAACAGACCTTTATATACCCACCTTCCTTCTCTATAAGCTGACTCTTCTCCGCCTTTTCTCTGTACACTGTCATCCTTAAGACCTATATATACCTACCTTCCACCTCTATAGGCCAGCTCCCCCGCACTTTTTCCCAATACACCATCAGCCTACAAACCTATATACCTACCTTCCTTCTCTTTAGGCGGGCTCTTCTCCGCCTTTTCTCGATACACCGTCAGCCTACAGACCTATGTATAGCTACCTTCCTTCTCTATAGGCCGACTCTTCTCCGCCTTTTCTCGATACACCGTCAGCCTACAGACCTATATATACCTACCTTCCTTCTCTATAGGCCGACTCTCCTCTGCCTTTTCCTGATACACCGTCAGCCTACAGACCTATGTATACCTACCTTCCTTCTCTATAGGCCAACTCTCCTCCGCCTTTTCCCTGTACATCGTCAGCCTACAGACCTATATATACCTACCTTCCTTCTCTATAGGCCGACTCTCCTCCGCCTTTTCCCGATACACCGTCAGCCTACAGACCTATATATACCTACCTTCCTTCTCTATAGGCCGACTCTCCTCTGCCTTTTCCCGGTACACCGTCAGCCTACAGACCTATATATACCTACCTTCCTTCTCTATAGGCCGACTCTCCTCCGCCTTTTCCCGATACACCGTCAGCCTACAGACCTATATATACCTACCTTCCTTCTCTATAGGCCGACTCTCCTCCCCCTTTTCCCGGTACACCGTCAGCCTACAGACCTATGTATACCTACCTTCCTTCTCTATAGGCCGACTCTCCTCTGCCTTTTCCCTGTACATCGTCAGCCTACAGACCTATATATACCTACCTTCCTTCTCTATAGGCCGACTCTCCTCCGCCTTTTCCCGATACACCGTCAGCCTACAGACCTATGTATACCTACCTTCCTTCTCTATAGGCCGACTCTCCTCCGCCTTTTCCCGATACACCGTCAGCCTACAGACCTATATATACCTACCTTCCTTCTCTATAGGTCGACTCTCCTCTGCCTTTTCCTGATACACCGTCAGCCTACAGACCTATGTATACCTACCTTCCTTCTCTATAGGCCAACTCTCCTCCGCCTTTTCCTGATACACGGTCAGCCTACAGACCTATGTATACCTACCTTCCTTCTCTATAGGCCAACTCTCCTCCGCCTTTTCTCGATACACCGTCAGCCTACAGACCTATGTATACCTACCTTCCTTCTCTATAGGCCGACTCTTCTCCGCCTTTTCTCGATACACCGTCAGCCTACAGACCTATATATACCTACCTTCCTTCTCTATAGGCCGACTCTCCTCCGCCTTTTCCTGATACACGGTCAGCCTACAGACCTATGTATACCTACCTTCCTTCTCTATAGGCCGACTCTCCTCCGCCTTTTCCCTGTACATCGTCAGCCTACAGACCTATGTATACCTACCTTCCTTCTCTATAGGCCAACTCTCCTCCGCCTTTTCCCGATACACGGTCAGCCTACAGACCTATGTATACCTACCTTCCTTCTCTATAGGCCGACTCTCCTCCCCCTTTTCCCGGTACACCGTCAGCCTACAGACCTATATATACCTACCTTCCTTCTCTATAGGCCGACTCTCCTCCGCCTTTTCCCGATACACCGTCAGCCTACAGACCTATATATACCTACCTTCCTTCTCTATAGGCCGACTCTCCTCCCCCTTTTCCCGGTACACCGTCAGCCTACAGACCTATGTATACCTACCTTCCTTCTCTATAGGCCGACTCTCCTCTGCCTTTTCCCTGTACATCGTCAGCCTACAGACCTATATATACCTACCTTCCTTCTCTATAGGCCGACTCTCCTCCGCCTTTTCCCGATACACCGTCAGCCTACAGACCTATGTATACCTACCTTCCTTCTCTATAGGCCGACTCTCCTCCGCCTTTTCCCGATACACCGTCAGCCTACAGACCTATATATACCTACCTTCCTTCTCTATAGGTCGACTCTCCTCTGCCTTTTCCTGATACACGGTCAGCCTACAGACCTATGTATACCTACCTTCCTTCTCTATAGGCCAACTCTCCTCCGCCTTTTCCTGATACACGGTCAGCCTACAGACCTATGTATACCTACCTTCCTTCTCTATAGGCCAACTCTCCTCCGCCTTTTCTCGATACACCGTCAGCCTACAGACCTATGTATACCTACCTTCCTTCTCTATAGGCCGACTCTTCTCCGCCTTTTCTCGATACACCGTCAGCCTACAGACCTATATATACCTACCTTCCTTCTCTATAGGCCGACTCTCCTCCGCCTTTTCCTGATACACGGTCAGCCTACAGACCTATGTATACCTACCTTCCTTCTCTATAGGCCGACTCTCCTCCGCCTTTTCCCTGTACATCGTCAGCCTACAGACCTATGTATACCTACCTTCCTTCTCTATAGGCCAACTCTCCTCCGCCTTTTCCCGATACACGGTCAGCCTACAGACCTATGTATACCTACCTTCCTTCTCTATAGGCCGACTCTCCTCCCCCTTTTCCCGGTACACCGTCAGCCTACAGACCTATATATACCTACCTTCCTTCTCTATAGGCCGACTCTCCTCCGCCTTTTCCCGATACACCGTCAGCCTACAGACCTATATATACCTACCTTCCTTCTCTATAGGCCGACTCTCCTCCCCCTTTTCCCGGTACACCGTCAGCCTACAGACCTATGTATACCTACCTTCCTTCTCTATAGGCCGACTCTCCTCTGCCTTTTCCCTGTACATCGTCAGCCTACAGACCTATATATACCTACCTTCCTTCTCTATAGGCCGACTCTCCTCCGCCTTTTCCTGATAAACCGTCAGCCTACAGACCTATGTATACCTACCTTCCTTCTCTATAGGCCGACTCTCCTCCGCCTTTTCCCGATACACCGTCAGCCTACAGACCTATATATACCTACCTTCCTTCTCTATAGGTCGACTCTCCTCTGCCTTTTCCTGATACACGGTCAGCCTACAGACCTATGTATACCTACCTTCCTTCTCTATAGGCCAACTCTCCTCCGCCTTTTCCTGATACACGGTCAGCCTACAGACCTATGTATACCTACCTTCCTTCTCTATAGGCCAACTCTCCTCTGCCTTTTCCTGATACACGGTCAGCCTACAGACCTATGTATACCTACCTTCCTTCTCTATAGGCCAACTCTCCTCCGCCTTTTCCTGATACACGGTCAGCCTACAGACCTATGTATACCTACCTTCCTTCTCTATAGGCCAACTCTCCTCCGCCTTTTCCTGATACACGGTCAGCCTACAGACCTATGTATACCTACCTTCCTTCTCTATAGGCCGACTCTCCTCCGCCTTTTCCCTGTACATCGTCAGCCTACAGACCTATGTATACTTACCTTCCTTCTCTATAGGTCGACTCTCCTCCGCCTTTTCCCGGTACACCATCAGCCTACAGACCTATATATACCTACCTTCCTTCTCTATAGGCTGACTCTCCTCCGCCTTTTCCCGATACACCGTCAGCCTACAGACCTATGTATACCTACCTTCCTTCTCTATAGGCCGACTCTCCTCCGCCTTTTCTCGATACACCGTCAGCCTACAGACCTATGTATACCTACCTTCCTTCTCTATAGGCCGACTCTCCTCCGCCTTTTCTCGATACACCGTCAGCCTACAGACCTATATATACCTACCTTCCTTCTCTATAGGCCGACTCTCCTCCGCCTTTTCTCGATACACCGTCAGCCTACAGACCTATGTATACCTACCTTCCTTCTCTATAGGCCGACTCTCCTCCGCCTTTTCCCGATACACCGTCAGCCTACAGACCTATGTATACCTACCTTCCTTCTCTATAGGCCGACTCTCCTCCGCCTTTTCCCGATACACCGTCAGCCTACAGACCTATGTATACCTACCTTCCTTCTCTATAGGCCGACTTTCCTCCGCCTTTTCCCGGTACACCGTCAGCCTACAGACCTATGTATACCTACCTTCCTTCTCTATAGGCCGACTCTCCTCTGCCTTTTCCCGGTACACCGTCAGCCTACAGACCTATATATACCTACCTTCCTTCTCTATAGGCCAACTCTCCTCCACCTTTTCCTGGTACATGGTCAGCCTACAGACCTATTTATATACATACCTTCCTTCTCTATAGGCCGACTCTCCTCCGCCTTTTCCTGATACACCGTCAGCCTACAGACCTATGTATACCTACCTTCCTTCTCTATAGGTCGACTCTCCTCCGCCTTTTCCCGATACTCAGCCTACAGACCTATATATACCTACCTTTCTTCTCTATAGGCCGACTCTCCTCCGCCTTTTCCCGATACACCGTCAGCCTACAGACCTATATATACCTACCTTCCTTCTCTATAGGCCGACTCTCCTCTGCCTTTTCCCGGTACACCGTCAGCCTACAGACCTATATATACCTACCTTCCTTCTCTATAGGCCGACTCTCCTCTGCCTTTTCCCGGTACATCGTCAGCCTACAGACCTATGTATACCTACCTTCCTTCTCTATAGGCCGACTCTCCTCTGCCTTTTCCCGGTACACCGTCAGCCTACAGACCTATGTATACCTACCTTCCTTCTCTATAGGCCAACTCTCCTCTGCCTTTTCCTGATACACCGTCAGCCTACAGACCTATATCACTGGTGAATATAAAACTCTGAATTTCCTCGTTTTTGGGTAGTTTTAAGCAACAAATCTGAGTTTTTCAGCGTGTCACGATTATATTCAGTGTGGTCAGGTTATATTCAGAATTGTAACCGAAAACTCAGCGTGTTACATTATATTCAGAGTGAAGACCGAAAACTCAAGAGTGTACTATTAAACTCAGCGTGTCAGATTAAACTCTGCATGTTCGGTTATATTCAGAGTGAAGACCGAAAACTCAGCATGCCCGATTATATTCAGCGTGTCAGATTAAACTCAGCATGTTCGGTTATATTCAGAGTGAAGACCGAAAACTCGGACTGGAAGATTATATTCAGCGTGTTAGATTAAACTCAGCATGTTCGGTTATATTCAGAGTGAAGACCGAAAACTCAGCATGTCCGATTATATTCAGCGTGTCAGATTAAACTCAGCATGTTCGGTTATATTCAGAGTGAAGACCGAAAACTCAGCGTGTCCGATTATATTCAGCGTGTCAGAGTAAACTCAGCATGTTCGGTTATATTCAGAGTGAAGACCGAAAACTCAGCATGTCCGATTAAATTCAGCGTGTCATATTAAACTCAGCATGTTCGGTTATATTCAGAATGAAGACCTAAAACTCAGCATGTCCGATTAAATTCAGCGTGTCATATTAAACTCAGCATGTTCGGTTATATTCAGAGTGAAGACCGAAAATTCAGCGTGTCCGATTATATTCAGCGTGTTCTTTTAAATTCAGAGTTTAGTGTCAATCAAACTTGCGCAGAGCGGGGACCCCGGGTCAGTCCTACCTAGCCACGGGGGGCATCACACCTCGTGTGCTACTGCGTAGTTGAGCTGTCAATCACCGGCCCGGTACGTTATATACAGGCACTGTTCCTCAGTAAAGATAGCGTGAGGTCGAAGAATGTTTACAACCGGGTCCTCAAAATGTATACGTACTAGATATAGCCGCTAAACAATTGATGATTCTTTAATTTAATTTTATACTGAATGTATAATTTTCAGCAACGGGATCTAATAATCAGTCTAATATTATAGAGACGGCCAAATGAAGAGACCGAGTCCGAGTCAAATATTGAAGTACCACGTGTAGACTCTATTACTAGATCTCGACGAGACGAACATGACAAATAATTCAATGGACTCTAATTCCCTTATCCCGCGCCTTAACGTTTCTCTACTAATTTGAATTTTTACACCGTTTTCGAAAAACATCACTGATTATCCACGTTCAGTCTTAAATATATTTGACCGTCCGAATTATGACGACCTTATCTAAACTTACCTGTCTAAAACTAAAGCCAGGTCTAAATAAAAATGTCCGTGGTCAATAACTAATTTGTTATGACTTACGTATACAAAACCGGTCTTGTGTACGTACATGTATAGTGTATCGTCTCTAATTTAGCTTACGACCGCTACATAGCTATACCAATATTTTACCAGGAATTCATGTTTGAAAAAGTAACTTTATCGGTTTCTCAATATGAGTTTCATACCCATTGTCTAATGAAGATTGCCTTTATACGCAAGCCTCATCCACAGACGACACTCTGGTCATCGGAAGCAAGGACGAATAAATCCTTGTCAGAAGATACTTCTGTGGACAGTTATATAGAATATTGTCCAGAAGCCGTCCGCAGGATCTGTATTTGGCGTTCTTCATATACGTTTTCATTAATAAAATTCTCACAATAATACGGACGGATTTCCACTGCTTCTCATTGTCATAGAGCAATCTGTGTCATAGAGCCGGCTGTCCCAGATCATAGCCGCGGGCGTTTACCTGTAGACTTTTGTCAAAAGATACGTGTGCAGTCAGTTTTAGTACATTGGTTTTCGATAGATCAAACTTTAGAACGGTTATTGTAATACGCATTATCCAGATTATCGAGGCTGTAATATTTTGTAGAATTGTTTCGATTTCTTTTATTTCTGGTATGGACTATAATAAAAAAAGGTGCATATATTTATTGGTGCATTTGTGTGTGTTTTAATGTGATTATCTTTACTTATTTAAATTATCTTGTTTAAATTGTTATACATTATCATGATAATAAGAAATCAAACATTTTAGTGATCAACAACAATATTTATCGTAAATATATTTTTAATCATCCATCATGTCATGCTTAATATTCCAGGTTAAATAATTTCACTTCTTATTTGAACGACTATCAATCAATCACGGTAGGTATTTCCCGGCGCTAACGAGAGGTATGACCCCATTGTCTTGGTCACACGGCGATCTACCATGTACTGGGATTTGTTCACAGGTTGTAATTTTCACAATTTATATTTTCGTAAGTTACACAACTAACTACGGAAAATGGAGTATGCAGAGTCATTTCATTATATGTATCGTCCTGTATTGAAATATTTAAAAGGAAACGTATGAACATATCAATTATGCTTAAAGGATTTGTGCAGTCAAAAATGATAATTGGCTTTGTGAGCACGTGTAGAAACCACTCCGTGCCGCGCGCGCGACCGGAATAACCTGTAAGCCGTCGATATCGAGGTCCAAAATTCTGACCGCCCGATTATGCATATTTTCTAGCTCTAAACCGTGTGACGTCATAATAGTCCGTGGTATATAACTGTATCTGTGGTACCATATAACTGATGTGCTATCACTTACAACGACTGTCACAGAAAAAGCCAATCAACGATTTTTTATGATTACTTTTGAGTGAAGTTAATCGTACAATAACTTTGGCTCGAATGTGAATAACTAAAAGAGTGAAATTCGATGTTTCAAATACTCTAATTTATGCTTAAATAGCAGGTATCTTCGTGTAACTATGAAAGAAATCAACACAGAAATAAAAGTTTCGGATTTTTTGTATAGGAGTTCAGCAACGAATAAGCTTTAATTAGATAATATGTTCCTATAGTCTGTATCTTTGATACATTGTGAATTACAAAGCTTGTGATTGTAAAATGAAATTTTACGTAACAATTTAAGAAATCCTTGATTAAAGTATTGACGTACGTACACACCGATGATTGATCATTACAAACATTGTGTTGTGTGTTGCTAACCGAATAAATTGGGATACATTTATTACAATATCGTAAAACGTTTCAACATGTGGTAGAAAGAATTTATTTTTTGATATTATAAAAGATCAAAATATTGAGATATTAAGCAAAACAAACTATTTTTCAGACCGTGCGGTGGCTTTTAATTTTTAATCGATATACATATGTACGAGTAGATACTCCGATATAGATATATACTTAGCCATGCCTTTGGTTTGATGGTTACGTAATACCTGGACCAGGATGTTGTTTACCTGTACACAACGCCATTCATCGAACTCACCTGTAATTACCTGGCCGCGGGCAATTTGCTATTCGGTGGACTATATCGGGTATTTGCTATTGTCTTACTGTCAATCAGGTTAGGACATCCGTTAATTGGATTGTGATTTTAATTATGGAAACCCCGTACATCTATGCACTAGGTTTTTTATTGTCACCTCCATTTTTAAATTGAAAATGTAAAAGCAAATGGAAATAAAATATCCCTGATCATACCTAGGAATATATATTACATATATATATGTCGTACACAGGTAAAACAATAATGGAAGTTGACTTATTCAGAAACAAAAATGGTTCTAAGAACTATTTCAACTAAAGATTCAACCTTAAAAATTATTCCAGTCTAGAACTGTAATTACGGAATCGTGGCATTCAGAAATCTCCCGTAATTTCTAAGGTATTAGTAAAAATGTTAAGCATGTATTTTTACCGTTCCGAATCTACATGTATAGTCATACAAGAAGGGTTACAGTATTACCAGACTAAATACGCTTATTTAAATAAATCACTAAGTGTATTTTTGAAAAGGTACAAGATATTATATCTATTTTTAATGCCTGTATACAAGTAATTTCATTTTTCATTTGAACACTAAATGTGGTTACTTTTTGGATTATACGATAAATGTTCATACATCATACTATTAAATCTCGGTATGATATACAAAAGGATCGACAATGAATATACTATTTTAAGGATTTAATAAAATTTTGAAATAATGAATTTAAATCTACACTTATACATATGTACTGTAATTTAGAAACATATATCAGAAATATCATTGATGTATTTCTGCTTTTTAGTAAACGTTATGGATAAAGTTTCAAAGGCAACAATATAGATATATTTATTATTTTTTCGGTTTAAGTTCGGTACCGTTACTCCAATATAACATAACTGACAACCGTCCACATTTTATTTTAATTATAAAACTGTGCCGTGTTTGCATCGTTATGGCAGAAGTTTGAAATAAAACACGCATTCTAGATATATTCATGCTTATTTTTGTGATTTTACTCGTAAAAATATAGTGTTACATTATACTATTTTTATTACACAGAAATTTACATAATATGCTATCTAAATCTCAGTCCAGACTGATCCGAACATCATTTTGATATATCTATCAAATTGGACTGATACCGCTGTCCAAGTACCTCGCTCATGTTAACTCGCTTATGTTCTACACGGAACGGAAAATAATATTTTGACATGTAATTCTGTTTAATTTCCTGACAATGATGTCGAAACCTCACAATTGCTCGATTTCTACCCGACTCATGCGATCAGGGAATCGGCCGCTCACGCTGATTTGGGGAATAACTGAATGTGACGTCATCACCGGCAGTGAGCTGTTTTATTGTGTAGTATTTCTAATATGGGGCTATGATAATTTACAACTACATGTATATATATATTCAATTATAATGATGATATGGTTATATGAATATATTATGAAGTATTGTTATTGAACTAAGGCTAAAATACATAGTCTAAAGGGATCACCTTGTATGCGTATCAGTTGTGCATGACTCTGAATCTTTAACTTGGAGACAACTATCCATTTGAATATGTTTCTGTTTTTTCCAAGCACCTTCATAACGAAAATGCATAACGCAAGGTTCACATAACAACATTTTTTACTAAAACAAGAGGCCCAGAGGGCCTGTATCGCTCACCTGGTTTTTTGTTAGTAATTATCACAAGACTCGGACAATTAGAAAAATAAGCAAAATTGACTCCCAAAGTTTAATTTTGAATCACAACCATACAATGATGCTATTGATACCATACAAATATGCTATCCAATACATAGGTTCAGAGACAAAGTAATTTATATGTAAATAGTAGCCTAATTGACCTTTTGACCTCGCATCTATTGCCGTCTAAGGCCCCAGGGGTCAGCCCTATCATTTGTACAATTTCAAATCCCAACCCTATAAGGATGCTACCATTGCATTATAAGTGCTCTTCCATTCTTAGTTGCAGAGAAGAAGTCGTTTATATGGAAATAGCTAAATTGACCCCTTTTGACCCCACCCTTCAGGCCCCCGGGGGGTCAGCCCCATCATTTGCAAAATTTTGAATCCAAACCCTATAAGGATGTAACCATTGCATTATGAGCGTAATCCCATGTTAAGTTGCAGAGAAAAAGTCATTTATATGGAAATTGACCACTTTTGACCCCGCCCTCAGGCTCCCGGGGGGTCAGCCCTACCATTTGCACAATTTTGAATTCCCACACTATAAGGATACTACCATTGTATTATGGGTGCTATACCGTGCTTAGTTTCAGAGAAGAAGTCGTTTATATGGAAATAGCCAAATTGGCCACTTTCGACCCCGCCCCTCAGGCCCCCTGGGGGTCAGCCCCATCATTTGCACAATTTTGAATCCCCACCCTATAAAGATGCTACCATTGCATTAATGGGTGCTATACCATGCTTAGTTTCAGAGAAGAAGTCGTTTATATGGAAATAGCCAAATTGGCCCCTTTTGACCCCGCCCCTCAGGCCCCCTGGGGTCAGCCCCATCATTTGTACAATTTTGAATCCCCATCCTATAAGGATGCTACCATTGCATTATGGGTGCTATCCCATGCTTGGTTTCAGAGAAGAAGTCGTTTATATGGAAATAGCCAAATTGACCCCATTTGACCCCGCCCCTCAGGCCCCCGGGGGTCAGCCCCATCATTTGTACAATTTTGAATCCCCACCCTATAAGGATGCTACCATTGCATTATGGGTGCTATCCCATGCTTGGTTTCAGAGAAGAAGTCGTTTATATGGAAATAGCCAAATTGACCCCATTTGACCCCGCCCCTCAGGCCCCCGGGGGGTCAGCCCCATCATTTGTACAATTTTCAGTTAGTAGCCCATAAGGATGCTACCAGCCAAATTTTGTTGAAATCTTCATATACGTTTTCATTAATAAAATTCTCACAATAATACGGACGGATTTCCACTGCTTCTCATTGTCATAGAGCAATCTGTGTCATAGAGCCGGCTGTCCCAGATCATAGCCGCGGGCGTTTACCTGTAGACTTTTGTCAAAAGATACGTGTGCAGTCAGTTTTAGTACATTGGTTTTCGATAGATCAAACTTTAGAACGGTTATTGTAATACGCATTATCCAGATTATCGAGGCTGTAATATTTTGTAGAATTGTTTCGATTTCTTTTATTTCTGGTATGGACTATAATAAAAAAAGGTGCATATATTTATTGGTGCATTTGTGTGTGTTTTAATGTGATTATCTTTACTTATTTAAATTATCTTGTTTAAATTGTTATACATTATCATGATAATAAGAAATCAAACATTTTAGTGATCAACAACAATATTTATCGTAAATATATTTTTAATCATCCATCATGTCATGCTTAATATTCCAGGTTAAATAATTTCACTTCTTATTTGAACGACTATCAATCAATCACGGTAGGTATTTCCCGGCGCTAACGAGAGGTATGACCCCATTGTCTTGGTCACACGGCGATCTACCATGTACTGGGATTTGTTCACAGGTTGTAATTTTCACAATTTATATTTTCGTAAGTTACACAACTAACTACGGAAAATGGAGTATGCAGAGTCATTTCATTATATGTATCGTCCTGTATTGAAATATTTAAAAGGAAACGTATGAACATATCAATTATGCTTAAAGGATTTGTGCAGTCAAAAATGATAATTGGCTTTGTGAGCACGTGTAGAAACCACTCCGTGCCGCGCGCGACCGGAATAACCTGTAAGCCGTCGATATCGAGGTCCAAAATTCTGACCGCCCGATTATGCATATTTTCTAGCTCTAAACCGTGTGTGACGTCATAATAGTCCGTGGTATATAACTGTACCTGTGGTACTATATAACTGATGTGCTATCACTTACATCGACTGTCACAGAAAAAGCCAATCAACGATTTTTTATGATTACTTTTGAGTGAAGTTAATCGTACAATAACTTTGGCTCGAATGTGAATAACTAAAAGAGTGAAATTCGATGTTTCAAATACTCTAATTTATGCTTAAATAGCAGGTATCTTCGTGTAATTATGAAAGAAATCAACACAGAAATAAAAGTTTCGGATTTTTTGTATAGGAGTTCAGCAACGAATAAGCTTTAATTAGATAATATTTTCCTATAGTCTGTATCTTTGATACATTGTGAATTACAAAGCTTGTGATTGTAAAATGAAATTTTATGTAACAATTTAAGAAATCCTTGATTAAAGTATTGACGTACGTACACACCGATGATTGATCATTACAAACATTGTGTTGTGTGTTGCTAACCGAATAAATTGGGATACATTTATTACAATATCGTAAAACGTTTCAACATGTGGTAGAAAGAATTTATTTTTGATATTATAAAAGATCAAAATATTGAGATATTAAGCAAAACAAACTATTTTTCAGACCGTGCGGTCGCTTTTAATTTTTAATCGATATACATATGTACGAGTAGATACTCCGATATAGATATATACTTAGCTATGCCTTTGGTTTGATGGTTACGTAATACCTGGACCAGGATGTTGTTTACCTGTACACAACGCCATTCATCATCGAACTCACCTGTAATCACCTGGCCGCGGGCAATTTGCTATTCGGTGGACTATATCGGGTATTTGCTATTGTCTTACTGTCAATCAGGTTAGGACATCCGTTAATTGGATTGTGATTTAAATTATGGAAACCCCGTAATCTATGCACTAGGTTTTTTATTGTCACCTCCATTTTTAAATTGAAAATGTAAAAGCAAATGGAAATAAAATATCCCTGATCATACCTAGGAATATATATTACATATATATATGTCGTACACAGGTAAAACAATAATGGAAGTTGACTTATTCAGAAACAAAAATGGTTCTAAGAACTATTTCAACTAAAGATTCAACCTTAAAAATTATTCCAGTCTAGAACTGTAATTACGGAATCGTGGCATTCAGAAATCTCCCGTAATTTCTAAGGTATTAGTAAAAATGTTAAGCATGTATTTTTACCGTTCCGAATCTACATGTATAGTCATACAAGAAGGGTTACAGTATTACCAGACTAAATACGCTTATTTAAATAAATCACTAAGTGTATTTTTGAAAAGGTACAAGATATTATATCTATTTTTAATGCCTGTATACAAGTAATTTCATTTTTCATTTGAACACTAAATGTGGTTACTTTTTGGATTATACGATAAATGTTCATACATCATACTATTAAATCTCGGTATGATATACAAAAGGATCGACAATGAATATACTATTTTAAGGATTTAATAAAATTTTGAAATAATGAATTTAAATCTACACTTATACATATGTACTGTAATTTAGAAACATATATCAGAAATATCATTGATGTATTTCTGCTTTTTAGTAAACGTTATGGATAAAGTTTCAAAGGCAACAATATAGATATACATATTATTTTCGGTTTAGTTCGGTACTGTTACTCCAATATAACATAACTGACAACCGTCCACATTTTATTTTAATTATAAACTGTGCCGTGTTTGCATCGTTATGGCAGAAGTTTGAAATAAAACACGCATTCTAGATATATTCATGCTTATTTTTGTGATTTTACTCGTAAAAATATAGTGTTACATTATACTATTTTTATTACACAGAAATTTACATAATATGCTATCTAAATCTCAGTCCAGACTGATCCGAACATCATTTTGATATATCTATCAAATTGGACTGATACCGCTGTCCAAGTACCTCGCTCATGTTAACTCGCTTATGTTCTACACGGAACGGAAAATAATATTTTTTGACATGTAATTCTGTTTAATTTCCTGACAATGATGTCGAAACCTCACAATTGCTCGATTTCTACCCGACTCATGCGATCAGGGAATCTACCCGCTCACGCTGATTTGGGGAATAACTGAATGTGACGTCATCACCGGCAGTGAGCTGTTTTATTGTGTAGTATTTCTAATATGGGGCTATGATAATTTACAACTACATGTATATATATATTCAATTATAATGATGATATGGTTATATGAATATATTATGAAGTATTGTTATTGAACTAAGGCTAAAATACATAGTCTAAAGGGATCACCTTGTATGCGTATCAGTTGTGCATGACTCTGAATCTTTAACTTGGAGACAACTATCCATTTGAATATGTTTCTGTTTTTTCCAAGCACCTTCATAACGAAAATGCATAACGCAAGGTTCACATAACAACATTTTTTACTAAAACAAGAGGCCCAGAGGGCCTGTATCGCTCACCTGGTTTTTTGTTAGTAATTATCACAAGACTCGGACAATTAGAAAAATAAGCAAAATTGACTCCCAAAGTTTAATTTTGAATCACAACCATACAATGATGCTATTGATACCATACAAATATGCTATCCAATACATAGGTTCAGAGACAAAGTAATTTATATGTAAATAGTAGCCTAATTGACCTTTTGACCTCGCATCTATTGCCGTCTAAGGCCCCAGGGGTCAGCCCTATCATTTGTACAATTTCAAATCCCAACCCTATAAGGATGCTACCATTGCATTATAAGTGCTCTTCCATTCTTAGTTGCAGAGAAGAAGTCGTTTATATGGAAATAGCTAAATTGACCCCTTTTGACCCCACCCTTCAGGCCCCCGGGGGGTCAGCCCCATCATTTGCAAAATTTTGAATCCAAACCCTATAAGGATGTAACCATTGCATTATGAGCGTAATCCCATGTTAAGTTGCAGAGAAAAAGTCATTTATATGGAAATTGACCACTTTTGACCCCGCCCCTCAGGCTCCCGGGGGGTCAGCCCTACCATTTGCACAATTTTGAATTCCCACACTATAAGGATACTACCATTGTATTATGGGTGCTATACCGTGCTTAGTTTCAGAGAAGAAGTCGTTTATATGGAAATAGCCAAATTGGCCACTTTCGACCCCGCCCCTCAGGCCCCCTGGGGGTCAGCCCCATCATTTGCACAATTTTGAATCCCCACCCTATAAAGATGCTACCATTGCATTATGGGTGCTATACCATGCTTAGTTTCAGAGAAGAAGTCGTTTATATGGAAATAGCCAAATTGGCCCCTTTTGACCCCGCCCCTCAGGCCCCCTGGGGGTCAGCCCCATCATTTGTACAATTTTGAATCCCCATCCTATAAGGATGCTACCATTGCATTATGGGTGCTATCCCATGCTTGGTTTCAGAGAAGAAGTCGTTTATATGGAAATAGCCAAATTGAACCCTTTTGACCCCGCCCCTCAGGCCCCCCAGGGGTCAGCAACATCATTTGTACAATTTTGAATCCCCAACCTATAAAGATACTACCATTGCATTATGAGTGCTATCTCAGGCTTAGTTTCAGAGAAGAAGTCGTTTATATGGAAATAGCCAAATTGACCCCATTTGACCCCGCCCCTCAGGCCCCCGGGGGTCAGCCCCATCATTTGTACAATTTTGAATCCCCACCCTATAAGGATGCTACCATTGCATTATGGGTGCTATCCCATGCTTGGTTTCAGAGAAGAAGTCGTTTATATGGAAATAGCCAAATTGACCCCTTTTGACCCCACCCCTCAGGCCCCCGGGGGGTCAGCCACATCATTTGTACAATTTTTAATCCCTACCCTATAACGATACTACCATTGCATTATGAGTGCTATCTCATGCTTAGTTTCAGAGAAGAAGTCGTTTATATGGAAATAGCCAAATTGACCCCATTTGACCCCGCCCCTCAGGCCCCCGGGGGGTCAGCCCCATCATTTGTACAATTTTGAATCCCCACCCTATAAGGATGCTACCATTGCATTATGGGTGCTATCCCATGCTTGGTTTCAGAGAAGAAGTCGTTTATATGGAAATAGCCAAATTGACCCCATTTGACCCCGCCCCTCAGGCCCCCGGGGGGTCAGCCCCATCATTTGTACAATTTTCAGTTAGTAGCCCATAAGGATGCTACCAGCCAAATTTTGTTGAAATCCGACCAGCGGTTATGGAGAAGAAGTCGATTGTTGACGGACGGACGGACGGACGGACGACGGACGACGGACGACGGACGACGGACGCCGGACGCCGGACGCCGGACGCCACGGTATGGCATAAGCTCACCTTGGTCCTTCGGACCAGGTGAGCTAAAAAATCAAGTTTTACTGTAAGTAATGTAGTGTTAAAACGTGTTGTG
The DNA here is from genome assembly GCF_041381155.1 of Argopecten irradians. Classification (NCBI taxonomy): domain Eukaryota; kingdom Metazoa; phylum Mollusca; class Bivalvia; order Pectinida; family Pectinidae; genus Argopecten; species Argopecten irradians. The sequence goes on along the minus strand of NC_091141.1, from coordinate 36,426,871 downwards.
TATCATAGATACACAATGTGACAATAATATATTAATGGTATATGTTACAATGCAATAATGTATGAAATTATGATATGAAAGTTAAAAATATATATGACTGATGTAAATGTATCGTAATGTGAGATGTCTCTCTACACTATATCAAGGATTTATAAGTGAGAAGGATTCGTGACTGTCTCTTTACATTACTAAACACCACGCGAGACGCCTATGAACCGGGAATAAAAACCGTTTTTCTCAACAAATACTTGTCTTATCGAGTCAAACGAAACACCATTGTAAAGTTTATTAAATTTTACAACGTTTATCACTTGCTTTAAGGACGGAAGATTTAGAAGATATGTCTTAAATTTTATTAAATAATTATTAATCTGAAACGCGAACTTTACGTAACTTAAGTAACACACATCAAAAACGTAATACAGTGTAAGGATAACTGCCCACAGAAGCATGTACATTTTGGCAAGTTCTACAGGTGGATATGATCTGGGCAGCTGTCGCTATAACAACACACACTGTGTCAAGCGGTTCCAGATTTCAAGATTTTAATATTCACTCATGACATATATGTACATATGTGACAAGAGGTCAAAAGAAACAAAAATAATAATAACAATATTAAAAAATAAAGCGGTACTCTATTCAATTATGTAACAGAAAACGTAACAATATTTGATGTCCATCTATTCTACTATTTTGTATCTTATCTGTAAAAATACATATATACTGTAACTGTATATAGAGATGCGTGCGCAAAAGAAATCACTACGTATTGACTTCATTGTAAAATTGATATGTATAATTCATTGCACTGTAAACTTCAGTCAATGAGAATAAAAATGTAATTGTCATTGGGTATATTGTAATGATCACAGAAGTATCAATTGGATTTTTTCGGCACGTCCATGGCGACATAATCGTCCGGAATATTGCGTTAATTTTATTCATAGAAGAACATTCCGTCCCTCAAAATGGAGTTTTCCGGATGAGGAATATAAAAAAAACTAACACGCCAGACATCGTAGTCCATACCAGAATAACATACCGAATCATTTCTACAAGATATTTAACAAAATTGCATCGGCAAACATATGTGCGAAAATTCATTCTATAATATGAACATGTACCTATTATGTACGGTGTTCTATTATTACTTACCAAAATACAACGTCTTACCGATATAACACTCATCATCAAAATTTTAATTGTATTGCTAAATGAACCAAAACCTGTATCTAAATTGAAAGCATAAATGTTTATCTGTACAGTCGTACAACCTCGATAATCTGGATAATGCGTATTACAATAACCGTTCTAAAGTTTGATCCTATCGAAAACCAATGTACTAAAACTAACTGCACACGTATATTTTGACAAAAGGCTACAGGTAAACGCCCTCGGCTATGATCTGGGACAGCCGTCGCTATGAAAATGTGAAGCAGTAGAGGGTATATTTGCACGTGGCGAAATAAAATCCGTCCGTACTATTGCGAGAATTTTATTAATGAAAACAAAATTCCGTATATGAAGAACGCCAGATACAGATCCTGCTGACGGCTTCTGGACAATATTCTATATAACTGTCCACAGAAGTATCTTCTGACAAGGATTTATTCGTCCTTGCTTCCGATGACCAGTTAGCCGACCGGACACAAGTAAATCTGTATATCACAGCGGGAGGCTGAAGAGTGTCGTCTGTGGATGAGGCTTGCATACATTTAGCTTAAAATAAAGGCCATCTTTATTATACAATGAGTATGAAACTCATATTGAGAAACCGATAAAGTTCCTTTTTCAAACATGAATTCCTGGGAAAATATTGGTATAGCTATATAGCTGTCCTTAGCTAAATTAGAGACCAAACACTATACGCACTCAAGACCGGGTTTATGAATACTTAAGTCATAACAAATTAGGTATTGACCACGGACAATTTTATTTAGACATGGCTTTAGTTTTAGACAGGTAAGTTTAGATAAGGTCGTCATAATTCGGACGGTCAAATATATTTAAGACTGAACATGGATAATCAGTGATGTTTTTCGAAAATGGTGTCAAAATTCAAATTAGTAGAGAAACTTTAAGCCGCGGGATAAGGGAATTATGAGTCCATTGAATTATTTGTCATACACATAGTTGTTCGTCTCGTCGAGATCTAGTAATAGAGTCTACACGTGGTACTTCAATATTTGACTCGGACTCGGTTTCTTCATTTGGCCGTCTCTATAATATTAGACTGATTACTAGATCCCGTTGCTGAAAATTATACATTCACTATAAAATTAAATTAAAGAATCATCAATTGTTTAGCGGCTATATCTAGTACGTATACATTTGAGGACCCGGTTGTAAACATTCTTTGACCTCACGCTATCTTTTCTGAGGAACAGTGCCTGTACCGGGCCGGTGATTGACAGCTCAACTACGCAGTAGCACACGAGGTGTGATGCCCCCCGTGGCTAGGTAGGACTGACCCGGGGTCCCCGCTCTGCGCAAGTTTGATTGACACTAAACTCTGAATTTAAAAGAACACGCTGAGTTTTCGGTCTTCACTCTGAATATAACCGAACATGCTGAGTTTAATATGACACGCTGAATTTAATCGGACATGCTGAGTTTTCGGTCTTCACTCTGAAAATAACCGAACATGCTGAGTTTAATCTAACACGCTGAATATAATCTTCCAGTCCGAGTTTTCGGTCTTCACTCTGAATATAACCGAACATGCTGAGTTTACTCTGACACGCTGAATATAATCGGACACGCTGAGTTTTCGGTCTTCACTCTGAATATAACCGAACATGCTGAGTTTAATCTGACACGCTGAATATAATCGGACATGCTGAGTTTTCGGTCTTCACTCTGAATATAACCGAACATGCTGAGTTTAATCTAACACGCTGAATATAATCTTCCAGTCCGAGTTTTCGGTCTTCACTCTGAATATAACCGAACATGCTGAGTTTAATCTGACACGCTGAATATAATCGGACATGCTGAGTTTTCGGTCTTCACTCTGAATATAACCGAACATGCTGAGTTTACTCTGACACGCTGAATATAATCGGACACGCTGAGTTTTCGGTCTTCACTCTGAATATAACCGAACATGCTGAGTTTAATCTGACACGCTGAATATAATCGGACATGCTGAGTTTTCGGTCTTCACTCTGAATATAACCGAACATGCTGAGTTTAATCTAACACGCTGAATATAATCTTCCAGTCCGAGTTTTCGGTCTTCACTCTGAATATAACCGAACATGCTGAGTTTAATCTGACACGCTGAATATAATCGGGCATGCTGAGTTTTCGGTCTTCACTCTGAATATAACCGAACATGCAAAGTTTAATCTGACACGCTGAGTTTAATAGTACACTCTTGAGTTTTCGGTCTTCACTCTGAATATAATGTAACACGCTGAGTTTTCGGTTACAATTCTGAATATAACCTGACCACAATGAATATAATCGTGACACGCTGAAAAACTCAGAGTTGTTGCTTAAAACTACCCAAAAACGAGGAAATTCAGAGTTTTATATTCACTAGTGTATATACCTACCTTCCTTCTCTATAGGCCGACTCTCCTCTGCCTTTTCCCTGTACACCGTCAGCCTACATACAGGGTAGTACTGCCCTAAAAGTTGTTGTGCCTGATAGTGAGTTGCCTGAGTTAAGTCTTCTCCATTCACCTGTGGAAATAAATTTGTAGATATCAAATATAGGTCACAGCGACCTTATTTTAGAAGATTGATACGTCTAGCAGGTGTTTATTGTAAATAGTGATATTGTCACCGTCTAGGTTCGCCCTAGGGGTAATTTTCCTTTAGCTTATTAGTCGCTAGAGTGGGGGACCAGTATGTCCTGGGTCGTGGGTTCGAGCTCGACTGGCCGCACATTACTCTCGGCTTGTTACATATGCCATATCCTCTTAAAAAATATTAACCAATATATAAAGTATAGTGGACCCTTGTGGCCCTAGTCAAAACTGTCAGGATTACAAATTTAACAGTTGAGTTCCGTCTACTTAAACAATATTGAAGTCAATTTCCCGACATTTCTGTATGAATTGCGAGTTTTTTGAACTATCTGCGTCTGGATTATAGCGAAAAAAGTATGTATATAACATATATATTATAGTTTCAGAGAAAAACGATTGTAGAGTTTTATTTAAGACATTATAATCTTCAAATCGTCAATCTATCTATTGGGAATAAAATCCAAACTTTTTTTTATTTAGAATGAAAGAACAAAGGGATGGGGGTGTTAATTAAAAGACAATATGAGCTAATTTCAACCAAATGTTGTTAAGCCATGAAATTATTCAATTTCCTCATGCAGGCTTGTATTTTTAGGAAAGAAATATACAGGACTGCTATACTCAGCATTTTTAGTCTAGAGACTCCATCTTGTTAATGGTATGCCAGACATCAGAGTGTACTTTTACAATCTCAGGTTGTAACGATGAAATGGCCATGCAGTTGAATAGATAGGGCCACAGGCTTGGGTGGCAGTTCCCAAGTCCAGATTTGGTTTCCGAGTATAATGAATTATTAATGGCTACACATATAAAACCTATCCGACAGAACTCGACCAGACCACTGGCTCAAATATATATATATATATCTTCGAAATCAAAATGTTTCGATACTTTTTTTCGAGATACAAAAATGACATTGGTAAAGTTTGATTTACCGTCGATTAGTACTACTTTGCGATGATAGTGATGTTACAAAACTCTTGTCACAATCATCGGAAATTTGAACTATAATCAAAAGTAAATCTAGACACCAGGGTATTGATTTTTTTCTACGATTGTTTACACTGCATAATCTTGTATTGTTTATTTTTGATGGCTATCTTCCTGAATTATATCAATAATACACAAATGTTTGTTGTAAACATTTACTCTTTCCATGTCAGTAAATATGATTGTGAAATTGCGTGACAATTGTTATTGGACTAAGCACTTCAGTCATATACAGGAAACAGAAGACAACTTTATTATAATTAAAGTAATTCTGAAATATTTTTCAATTAATCATTATCTTTCAATAGCATTTCTTATCATACAGTTAATGTAATTTAGATGATGACCTATGACCCCACAAGATTATCATAATTTAGGGTCATTCAAAACACAGTATTCCAGTAACTGACCCCAAATGCTGATCATGGTTTATGGTCAATTAGTACACATTTTCATTTACGGGAATGTATGACCTATGACCTCAAATAGTGATTTAGGGTTGTTAGGTACAAAATTTTCCTTTGGATGTATTTGACCTATATGAACCCAAATATGACTTTTGTAAGAGGTCATTAAGGTACACATTTCCACAAAGCATGTGGCAAAAGACCCTCCCATGCTGTACATGGTAAACCCAAAGTAATTCCCATACATTAGACATAGTATTTACTGAGTGTATGACCTTTGAAGCCACATATAGACCAATATAATTAGGGGTCATCTAGTACATGGTATGTTCCCGTAGGTAACCTTTGAACCCATACACGTCATTGACAAAAGATACAGATAAGTGCATGGTATTCCCTTGTGTATGACCTTTGAACCCACATATTAGTCATTGTGAGGGGTCAGCAAGTACATGATATTTCGTTTGTGTATAACATTTAAACCCACATATTGACCAAAGGTCAATAAGTACATGGTATTCCCTTGGTGTATGACCTTTGAACCCACATATTAGTCATTGTGAATGGTCAGCAAGTACATGATATTTCCTTTGTGTATAACATTTGAACCCACATATTGACCAAAGGTCAACAAGTACATGGTATTCCCCGGGTGTATATGACCTTTGACCATACATATTGATCAATGTTTGAGGTCATTCAGTACATGTAGAATTCCCTGAGAGTATAACCAATGGCTGTGCAGAGTTTACTAAGCTTTCAAGTCTCGGAGTATGTATAGAAATATCAGAATATTTTAGACAAAATGCAATTGCTTTACATGACAGATTTATCTCCTTCCAATGTTTCTACGTTAAACACCAGTAAGAACATCTTTACCTCTAATATCTGGTCGCCTGGCAACAGTCTGTTGTCCTTAGCGATGACTCCATCGGGGAAGATTTCTTGAATAACGATGCAGGCCTGAAATGGAAACATTTTCATTGACTATTCATAAAAGATACATCAACATACAAAAACTTGAATCCTTTTGTGGAATTTAAAATGTATGTCAAAAGTCAGCGAACAAAAACATTTTCCATTTGACAAATCATCAATGGTGGATTATCCCAAGACAGTTCCTAATGAATTTTCTATTTCACATTTGTATATCTCTCTGAAGAATAATCTTAAAGGTTAGTCTATCTATGGCTTTCACCAATATATCAAATTGATCATGAAAATGTTCGGAGCTAACAAAATTGATCTTCTCTTAGGAGTCGGAATACATAAAGAAGATCATAAATTCTTTACAAAGTAGGCCCATACATTGATACAGGTGTACAATGATATTTGAGAGATGAATGGGTAAGAAATCATGAAGTTGTAAAGACAAGAATCGAAAGACAATAATTTAATAATAGATTTTTGAGTTGCATTTTTTGCTGTAAATCCAATGCAATTTATGGGGTATTAGGGAATTAGGTATAGCAACATTAGAAATCAATCTTTTTTTGAAATCTGGTGACAAATTAGAAAGGAAAACTGAAAGGAACTAATGATGATATCACCAGTAGTATTTCAGATATCATTTATACACGATACAATATTGGGTATGTCTTTGATTTCTAACAATGTAACTGACTAACTTTACCAATATCTTGCAACATCTAATAATTTCCACCAGAATGGTGATATTTTAGACTGTAGATATTCTAAATGAAATTACCATGACACTTTGATATCAATGACGCTTGCTGTCTTAGCAAAGTCCGAAGGTAAAAGGATTCTGATTGGTCAAACTGTATCTGACAGACAACGCAAAGTAAATTGTACTCAAAGCTTTGAGTGGACAGACAAACAGGTTATTATACAGGTAATGGAGTTAATTAATTTTTTCACCCCTGACCACACATTTGGACTCTTCTGATTCAAAGATTGGAATAGTTCATTACAAATTTTCAGGGATGAACTACTTAAATTTCCTTTGTGTACCAAGGAAGAGGAGATCTGCTAATGGAGCAGACGACAGTCCAGAGGAAACCAAACAGCACATCAAATGGACGAAAAGTAAAGCAACCAACTCAGAGACAGAACATCAAGGGCTGGAAAGCAAGTAAGCAACTCCTAAAATGGAATATGACAGTATGGCTGGGTGAACAAAAGGTGGTAAGTCAAACGGTCTTAATGTGTGATAATGTCGAGCTATTCATCTTGTGTAAAATAGCCCGCCCAGTTCACTTCATCACTTTAGAGATGCCTTTGTTTGATAAGGAGATTATGGAGATAAAGGTTTGAGTAATGGGACGGGCTGATTGATGGTGGCCGAATGTAACCTGTGTACAGAAGGATTGAGAGTAACATGCATGAAAAGTCGCCTTTAAAAAACGTTAATTGCAATCTCCGTGAGAAACAAGATCAATTAAGGTACTGCAGGGAAAATATGTGGAGAAATTTAACTGCATATAGCGAGAATTTCACATTCAACAAAAATTGGATGACAGAAATTCTTACCCTTATCAAAGCACACAATGTGATGGTTGAAAGTGATTTTCTTCTAATAGGTCCTATTTGCTTTTAGACTAAATAATATGTCTCTCCTAATTAGCTTAAAGGTATATGCAGATATCCTTAATGTTAAATCATATGTTCCATTGTTCAGAAATTACTTTAAAATGAAGTTATTTGACCTCTGACCTTTAATGAGGTCAAGGCCACAGTGACCTTACAGTAGTGTTTAGTCTAAAACTTCTCTCAATGATTCTGTAGTTAAATTTGGTCCACAGGACTCACACTTCTGTAAAATTTCCACTTATCTGACACTTGACCCAGAGGTCAAGTTCACAACGAAACCTTCATAAGATTTCTGGGGATAAAAAAACCAATTAGACAAAAACAATTTTCCAGTCAAACACTTTCATGCAGAAATGTTTTAGGATATGGACATTTTGCTTTGAGACAAAAGTTTGAGAATGATATGTACAAACTTGTTTTAAAAAAAAGTCAATATTAAAAACCATGGAATTCATCATGATAATCATGATATTTATTGTATCTTAATTTATAACACCAAAAATGTCATCACCAGTTGATGAGCAGTTGTAGTTATAGGATCATGAATACATACCAGGGGGGTGTCACATCCTCCGACCACACTGATGCCCAGGTCGGCCTGCGTGCGCTGGATCTCTATAGTGGACACCTCCCCATCCATCACCGGATTCTTGCCTGTGAGGAGAAAATAAACGTGATCGTGAACACTACGAAGGATCTCTGGTCGCATTCTAGAAAGTCTATCCTCGTCAATATCGAGTCGTTGTCTGTTCCTAAATGGGGTGAAATTTCTCTCCAAATGTGAGCTTGTCATTGTCAGTCAGGTTAGACTAAAACGCAACAGTGATCAGGAGTAAAAGTCTGCCTCCGTTATATACATGGGAGCATCACGTCACTGTCGTAACGTTTTGGCAAGATATCACGTAAGTGAATTTCGGGACACAGTAACAGTGTGTAAGCATTACTCACGGGGGAATTGATTCCGACGTGAAAACCAATAAATGAGTAACCCCTTATACAGGCAAAAACAAAAACATGATATCACACTTGGAATATAGTTTTACTCATTCACCCGGGGTCTTGCACCAAGCTATTCCCTTGCCTCAGCACTAGTGCATGCCACTTTCAACACGAGGTCACCATCTTTCAAATCCGATCAGACAGTGCCATCAGGTTCGAAATAGTTTTTTTTGTAGTATCAAAGCGCAGACATAATAGCTAGCTGCTATAAACAACAAAACACCAGAAAATAGGTTTGTTCCGATACTCACTTGCCAATTTTGTGATAAAATGTAAACAACCTTAGAAACGTTTCTCAATTAACTGTTACACAAGCCAGCCATATAGCTCAATTCACATCTGTCAGTATTACACAATATCCATAATACGTTTATTATTTAATAAAACCAATAATTTCTGGATGTTCTTAAATCAAGCTTATTAATGCTCGGTGAAACTGAAACGAAACTATAAGAGACATTTGTTTTGACTATAAAGTTACTGATGCACTTTCAAAGGGAAAAATTGATTATAGCAACCAAGCTATACAATAGTTTCTTCAAACAAACTGTGCTTGTGATATTAACAATTGAAATCATAAAGGATAATTCACAATGATCTGATTTTCATGGATAATTTTGTCGGTAATTGATAAATAAAAGGGCTTAATTTAATTTGTTTTCGCTCAGATAACAATCACAACAACAGACTCAAGTGGCCTAGAAGTAGTTAATTTGTCTGACATTCTTCATCTAGCTAGCTTATCACATTTGGGAGTGTTTAGCATTTTATATTTATAGCTATATTCTTTTGGATCATAGTGGCTTAGTGGTTAATGTGAATGACATATTTTACCACCTCTCGGTCTTGGTGGTCATCCACCTCTGGGTCATGGTGGCTGAGTGGTTAAGGTGTCTGACATTCAACCACTAGCCCTCCACTTCAAGGTCATGGCGGCAGAGTGGTTAAGGTGTCTGACATTCAACCACTAGCCCTCCACTTCAAGGTCATGGCTGAGTGGTTAAGATGCCTGACATTCAACCACTAAACCTCCACTTCAAGGTCATGGCTGAGTGGTTAAGGTGTCTGACATTTTACCACTAGCTCTCCACCTCAGGGATGAAGTGAAATGCATTCTACTGATTTTCAGTTTAGAGTTTAAAGATGTCACGGAGCTTGCAAGGCAGGTCTTGCATTTTTTTTAGGGAACTTTGGCTTTCCTCTCCCATCAAACCCTGGCATATTGTTGTATTGTCTATATAGATAAAAGTTTGGCCATCATTTGAAAATTAAATATAGGTTTTGGAGATACCATATTGTTTACATATTTCATCTGTTCCAAAATATTTCCATTGGTACTATTTTAATGGAATATATTGAGATTTTACAAATTCATGATCATCTAAATAATTGAAAGAAAGGTAAAATGTGCCCTTTTATGTAACAAAGTTGATGATCAGGTACCAAAATGACATCACATCAGTATCATGTGACCTGTCATGTGATCTGGAACGTATTTATAGACCTAAAAATAAAACTGATGACTAATCAATATTGATTTAATAGGAGTGAATAAACCAAAATAAAACAGTATTGTCAGATAATTTTTTTACATATCTAATTACAACCATTTCAAATGCAACATTCCTCAAATATAAAAAATAGGATTCGTTTAGATGAAAAAAGCGGCTTGAATTGAAGATCCCTAGAGAGAATTCTGACTCAAATGAAAAACCGTTTTTGTTTTTGATAAATGCAATTGTGACAAAGGTTTTCTCTTTCATTTGTTTTCTAACAAGGGCTATGTGAAAGATCAAGCAACAGGCTTCGATCCAACAACAAATTGCCAAGTGCAGAGTCTTTATCTATGGTCTAGAAATCAAAGTAAATTAGCATAAACATTACCATATTCATTCCGTTCTGAGCCCAGGGGATCGGCTTGTAATCTCTGTCACAAAGGACAGCAGACAGGGCTTATTACTGGACACAGGGAATGTATTGACATAGATATACTGAACTGTTTTAGATGTAGATATGGACATTTTACTAGGAATGAATTGAATCAGATGGATAGTAATTTTATCATTTTAAGTCATATGTATAAAGTGTATCAAACCTGTCTATAAAGGACTCCAAAAGGACATAGCAAAAATGTCCTTCATAGACAGGTGTCTTTTATATAGAGGTCAATTATATGGTAAATTGCATGATCAGATGGATCTCTGTCCATTATAGAGAGTTGTCCTTTATACAGAGTTCAAATATATACCATATATAGTAAATTGCACCACATGGAACTGATGTGTATGTCCTTCATAGACAGGTGTTCTTTATATAGAGGTGTCCTTTATAGACAGGTGTCCTTTATAGACAGGTGTTCTTTATATAGAGGTGTCCTTTATAGACAGGTGTCCTTTATAGACAGGTGTTCTTTATATAGAGGTGTCCTTTATAGACAGGTGTCCTTTATAGACAGGTGTTCTTTATAAAGAGGTCAATTATATAGTAAATTGTACCAAATGCATTTGATAAGATGTGTCTGTCCTTCATAGACAGGTGTTCTTTATAAAGAGGTCAATTATATAGTAAATTGTACCAAATGCATTTGATAAGATGTGTCTGTCCTTTATAGACAGGTGTCCCTTATATAGAGGTGTCCTGTATAGACAGGTGTCCCTTATATAGAGGTGTCCTGTATAGACTGGTGTCCTTTATCCAGAGGTGTCCTTTATAGACAGGTATCCTTTATATAGTGGTGTCCTGTATAGACAGGTATCCCTTATATAGAGGTGTTCTGTATAGACTGGTATCCCTTATATAGAGGTGTTCTGTATAGACTGGTATCCCTTATATAGAGGTGTCCCCTATATAGAGGTGTTCTGTATAGACTGGTATCCCTTATATAGAGGTGTCCCCTATATAGAGGTGTTCTGTATAGACTGGTATCCCTTATATAGAGGTGTCCCCTATATAGAGGTGTTCTGTATAGACTGGTATCCCTTATATAGAGGTGTCCCCTATATAGAGGTGTCCTGTATAGACTGGTATCCCTTATATAGAGGTGTCCCCTATAGTGGTGTCCTGTATAGACAGGTATCCCTTATATAGAGGTGTCCTGTATAGACTGGTATCCCTTATATAGAGGTGTCCCCTATATAGAGGTGTTCTGTATAGACTGGTATCCCTTATATAGAGGTGTCCCCTATATAGAGGTGTCCTGTATAGACTGGTGTCCCTTATATAGAGGTGTCCCCTATATAGAGGTGTCCTGTATAGACAGGTGTCCTTTATCCAGACGTGTCCTGTATAGACTGGTGTCCCTTATATAGAGGTGTCCCCTATATAGAGGTGTCCTTTATAGACAGGTGTCCCCTATAGAGGTGTCCTGTATAGACAGGTATCCCTTATATAGAGGTGTCCTTTATAGACAGGTGTCCCCTATATAGGTGTCCTGTATAGACTGGTGTCCCTTATATAGAGGTGTCCTTTATAGACAGGTGCCCTTTATCCAGAGGTGTCCTTAATAGCAATGGCATTTTAAATTTTTTTTTTACTTTAAAATTGACAATTTATCAAGTGTTGAATTCTAGCATTATACATATATGGATGACGATGCATGTTCACAATGGTAAAGAGGTTAAGGTGTCGACAAAACTACAAACCACCCTGACCTCTGATTTCTATGGTGGAATTCCATATAGACATCAGCTTATAACCATTGTTGTAAACTTTATGCAAAAAATAAATTAAAATACAAAACGTCACCAAAATAATAAGAAATTTATTTCAGGTTCATTAAATCTCTAACTGTATGAGAAACAAAGTGTAAATTGCAGAGGATATTTAAATTAAACCATCTGAGATATTCAACTAAAATCGCGTAATATGTACATGATTTTCAGCTGATATATGTCACGACTCTGAATCTATTTTTGCTTACACTGCAGTTACACATGCAAGTAAATTAAAACAAAGAATTGAACATGATATATATTTCTTCTGTACCACAGCTATCCATACAGATGTAGTGCCGCAAAATGATCACATGTTTTCTATATTAAGAAGGAGAACAGAAGACAATTTCAAATATGTGGTCTGCTGCATCAGACATGTTTTCTCGGAATGCAAATGTTTCACTTTTTTAACGACGATGTTCTGGTAACAGCTAGAAGCTTGTGACATATGATCTGAAAGCTAGCAGGCTATCTCAAGCTGTGATAAACTTTTAATGGTTCGTCTTGGCTCACAATTAATATTAAGGATTTTTTCTGTCAAAGGTCAAATTTCTCTGTCTTACTGATCAAACATGTAAATATTTTGTCTCAAACAAGGGCCCAATGGGCCCGAATCGTTCACCTGCAATCTGGTAATCATGCTTGGTTTATACTGAACAAATAGAGTAAATAATGATTTATATCATCCCTAAGCACATTAGAGGCCTCTTTGCCTCTTGGTTATTAAAAAGAAGTCGTTAAAAGATTTTAGCCTATTTGATCCCTGTGACCTTGAATGAAGGTCAAGGTCATTCTTTTGAACAAACTTGGTAGCCCTTGATCCCAGCATGCCACAGGTCCAATATCAGGTCCCTATGCCTTTTGGTTTTTAAGAAGAAGTCTTTGAATTTTTTTAGCCTATTTGACCCCTTTGACCTTGAATGAAGGTCAAGGTCATTCATTTGAACTAATATGGTAGCCCTTGATCCGAGTATGCCACAGGCCCAATATCAGGTCCCTAGACTGTTTGGGTATCAAGAAGAAGTCGTTTAAAAATTAAAGCCTATTTGACCCCTGTGACCTTGAATGAAAGTCAAGGCCATTCATTTGAACAAATTTGGAAGCCCTTCATCCCAGCATTCCACAGGCCCAATATCAGGTCCCTAGGCTGTTTGGTTATTAAGAAGAAGTAATTTCAAAATTTTAGCCTTTTTCACCCCTGTGGCCTTGAATGAAGGTCAAGGTCATTCATTTGAACAAAGTTGGAAGCCCTTCATCCCAGCATTCCACAGGCCCAATATCAGGTTCCTAGGCCTCTTGGTTATTAAAAAGAAGTCGCTTAAAGATTTTAGCCTATTTGACCCCTGTGACCTTGAATGATAGTCAAGGTCATTCATTTGAACAAGCTTGGTAGTTCTTCATCCCAGCATGTTACATGCCAAATATCAGGTCTCTAGGCCTCTTGGTTATGAAGCAGAAGTCTTAACAAGATATTTCACCCTATTTGACCCCAGTGACCTTGAATGAAGGTCAAGGTCATTCATTTGAACAAACTTGGTAGCCCTTTATCCCAGCATGTCACAGGCTCAATTTCAGGTCTCTAGGGCTCTTGGTTATTTAGAAGAAGTCTATCAAAGATTTTCACCTATTTGACCCCTGTGACCTTGAATGAAGGTCAAGGTCATTCATTTGAACAAACTTGGTAGCCCTTTATCATAGCATGCTATAAGTCAAATTTCAGGACTCTAAGTCTCCAAGTTTTGGAGAAGAAATTGTTTAAATGCACCACAGCATAAGCTCACTTGCCTTTCTGGCAGATGAACTAAAAAAACAAAATTTTCTAATGATTATATTCAATTACTCTTCAGATTTTTCTTTGATATAGAATTGTATAACATTTATTTATCCCAACTTGAAGGGGGCCTTCATGGCCTCAGTTGTTTGAGTATAGAACTTCTAAACAGTAGCCCCATCTACCTCTTGGTCAGAACTTGTGGCTCACAGTATAGCCATACAGTTATTATTGGACATGTATGGATCTATGGTTTTACCCCAGGTACTTTGACTTTTCTCCACTAACAAACCCTGGCACACCCTTAAATGCACCTGTCTGTTCATTATAATGTAAAACAATATCAAGCATCTTCTGAGCCAATGTTTACACATAATTCATTATCATTGAACTATATAATTCAATATTTACATTTGCTTGTCACTTCTACGTACTATATACGCTAACCAAGGCAACGTGAAGAATATTGGTTTGTTTGTTTATTTTTACGTCCTATTAACAGCCAGGGTCATGTAAGGACGTGCCAGGTTTGTTGGTGGAGGAAAGCCGGAGTACCCGGAGAAAAACCACCGACCAACGGTCAGTACCTGGCAACTGCCCCACATGGGATTCGAACCCGCTTCCCAGAGGTGGAGGGCTTGTGGTAATATGTCGGGACATCTTAACCACTCGGCCACCGCGGCCCCACGTGAAGAATATACGGGTATAACTGACACCCAAAACGTGACCATTATGACGTCACTAATGTTGACGTGGTGACGTCAACTGATCACCGTCAAAATGGCTGTTCGATCTCTTTGATTAAATCGTCGTTGGTAAACGGTTTTCCTAGTCTAGCTTGAACAATGTTAATGCAGAGACCCCGAAATGAGTTGATAATGTAAATATAAGCATTAAACTATCTTCCTATGGCATCTATGGTCTATATAGGTGACAGAGCTTTGCAGACAATCATGAAGATTGTCTGCAAAGCTCTGGCATCTATATAGACCATAAATGCCATAGGAATGGTCTATATAGATGCCAGAGCTTTGCAGACAATCATGAAGATTGTCTGCAAAGCTCTGGCATCTATATAGACCATAGATGCCATAGGAATATAGTTTAATGCTTAATTATCATTGAACTATATAATTCATTATCACTGAACTATTCAAATCATTGAAGTTATTTTATCTTTGTTGCAATCGTGTATGTATTAGGTCATATTAGCATTTTGATACCATTTCAGGACATACTTGAATTTGGCAGTGGATAAAAGCAAGCTAAGAGTTCCAGGAGAAAAACAACCAACTGTCACTACTTGAGCAACTGTTTCAAATATAGGTAAAAGTTTTTTTGTTTGTTTGTTTGTTTGATTCATTAACGTCCTATTAACAACTATGGTAATGTAAAGGACGGCCTCTCATGTATGCAGTGTGTTGCGTGTATGTTGTGCGAGGTGCGTGTTTTGGGAGACTGCGGTATATTTATGTTGTGTCTTCTTGTATAGTGGAACTATATTGCCCTTTTTATAGTGCTATATCACTGAAGCATGCCGCGGAAGACACCAAGCAACACACCCAACCCGGTCACATTATGCTGATAACGGGCGAACCAGTCGTCCCACTCCCTGTATAGGTAAAAGTCTTTTTTCATAACTACCTATGGTTCAATGTTAAGATACCCACTTCTAGTCCCTCCTTTTGCCAGTCAACATATATATATATACTGAAAGTCTAAAAAAGAGCTTTTGGATGAATCATAATTCAAATACAAGCTGTGTAGTAAAAATAGTCCTTGTCTAAATGAGCAGACGTCAACAAAGGCAGAGTTTTCTCCAATAAAACTCTTTAAACTATCTTTAGCTATGTCTATATTTAATTTTTTCTTACATAAACAACCTGATTGCTAGTTTACGAGGCGAAGTGTTGACATTTGTGAGTTTACATAAGTCTGCACCTATTGGCCCTAAAATCAATGGCTGTCGGCGGTACAGCTTCAGTTTGTATGACAAACTAACGTAAAACATGCCAGCTTGGCCAATCCGTTTTTCTAACTGCATGGTATAAATGTCTCTGTCAATAACCGTTTTTGTTCCTTGCAGCCTCCCAGACATTGTACCTTTATCTCGATCAACCCCACGCAGGACGAGTTTCCCGTGACACAACACGATAGTGGTACTACCACGTGTGATCGCATGCAAAGGTCTCTGATCTCATTCATGTTTATTACGGGAGACCGACATTCCTTACGAGCGTTACATCACTGTTGTAGCGGTTTCCTGTTTTTGTGACGATTTCTATATAAAGCCTGTATCAGACAGAACTTATAAATCATTCAACACATCATAATTTGATTTTTTCTTCAGTGAAAATGCGGTAAAAGTTTTCAAAATTTGATTTTGTCGACAACACTTTTTGCCAGGTGATTTCAATTCAATAATTAACATTTACAAAATAATCAATATTTTCAAGACTAGAACAAATGTTTTTCATAGCTAACATCTAAATTAAATTGACATTTTATATAATTTTATAACAAATGGCTTACTTACAAAATATGTTTAAATGAATCAAAGAATCTACAATTCAAATGAACATTTATATAATCTTTTTCTTTGTTGAACAAGTGAAACATTTGAAATTACTAGATAAGTGACATCTGTTAGAAAGGGCCAGCCCCTAACCCTTGGCATAATAACCCCTAATTAAGGTAAATGTGTCGTACTAAAAGTACGACCAATGGTATTCAGTGTCACAAAATCTACTCTGTGTTCACCAATTTGCACTGAAATTGGAACCTTGTTTAATCTAATTTGAACCCTAAAATTCGACCCCTTGAGGGGTAAAAGCAGCCATTTTAACTGGATATACACACATGATTATTACTATTGGGCTATTGCATCTATGATATAGGGTCATAAAAATGTAAAATATGCGTATAAAATATAATATTCAGTCTTTGGATATCAATAAAGAGTATAGTCTCCCTTGCAGTAGGTATCCATTGTGATATTATTATTTAAGGAGAAAAATACACCTTTTTTTTAAGTATGATGTACATGTTACACTCACAACATACATCATGTCCTAATCGATACCTACCCACAAGGGCAGATAACTCTGTCATATACAAACACATTTTCCCATATATACCATATTCAACCCAATGAGCACCCAGGGTGTTTGAAAAAATTGAAAAAATGAAAAGGTGCTTAATAAGATAAAATTATTGCAAAAATATGCAGTTTTAATCATTATTTGTGCTTGGGCAATTGAAATTAAGGCCTCAGAAGGGGTATAGGTGCACTTATAGCGACATGGGTGCTTACTGGGTCGAATACGGTCCATTTATATAAAACTTTAACACTTGGATATGAAAAAAGTCATAAACTGCACTGGTTAGCATACATCATATACGTATACCCTATCTTGACTTAATATATTCATATTACTCCTTTTATGAACATATTTGGTCAATATCCATCATAGCCTATCAGTATATTTAGAATTTTAATCCCTTGAAGCTGCGTATATTATCGGTTTTTTATCCATTTCATTATGTATAAAGGTATGTATCGTGTCGAGACCTCAAACAATCAATGTCAATGTACGAGTGACAGTTTAATGACTGCCATTATCATTCCACTTAGGCTAAATCAAGGGAAATTACCTCTAACATCGCCGATACAGGACAGGTGAAAACGACACGTGTCAATCAACAGGTAAAAATCTCACAGGTAAATCAATGCAGGAAAAATATCAGGACATGGCAAGTAGATGGTGGACATTATAAACATTTTCTTTTTTGTCGCATTTGTCATACCTATAATTTAATCTTTTTAGATGGTTCAACGTTTTTATGGTTTGAAAGTTAATCATTTCAACTGATATATTTTGCTGTTTGTTTCCTATAGTATAACCATCGTGTTTTACTTTGAGCATATATACATTCTTAAGTGCATTTTTTATTTTGTTTTCGGTTTCATCATTATATCAAATAATCAAAGATGTACAATCAAATCCACTTCATTTGAACTTATATACATGTTCAAATACTATTGAATCTAAAATGTGAGCTTAAACCTAAATCCTCGAGTCTTTATAGTTTTCATTCCCTGTGTTCTTTAATGGTTATTTTTCATTAGATACATTTTTCAATTCTCCCAAATGAGAACTAAACAGATTCCACTTAATCCATGTTTTTGGAGGATTTAATAATTAAGAAATTCATATTTTATAGAATGTCTTAGGTTCTCCTTACAAAGAAATATAAAAATATTTCCTAAAGCATGGGCATCATTTAAGAAAAGGGGTCAAATGGCCAAAGGATCCCTTTAAAAAAGATTCATGTACGGATTAGCCTAGAATTTAGATTGGCTGAGATACATGACATTTGTATGGTTTAGTGTAGAATTTTGATTGTCTACGATGCGTACCTCCATCTTGGTCCCTGTACGGACATTCCCATAAGTGGCTCTGTAGTGCACTTCTGGGGCCCTGGAAGGTACAGCCTAGACTGGACTTGATACATCGTGTAACAGCACCACGACACCTAAAAAAAAAATATATCTCTTATTTCATTTAAAACGGGTAAAAACATTCACAATTTTCACTAAATTCAACAAAATTAAGTCCATTAGATTAAGATTAAATATAAAAATAGACTTATTTATATAACAATTAATTTTTCATGGATAAATGTTTTTCAATGTTCCTTGAAAGCAGAAATATTGTCCCTAGGAAAATATTCGGCTTATAACTACATGTACATGTACACATGGCAACAGTTGTCTGTATACTGTAATACAATTCTCTTTCACATGTGATTTCATTACTTTCGCAATTTTCGCGATCCAAGTAAATATGAGGAAGTTTATCTCCGCAAACTACCATCTACATCATAATTATTGATAGAAATCTCCATTAAATTTTTTGATGCGTGAATTTTAATCTTCGCAAACTTGTTCATTTCATGGTATGGATATTGGTGACAAACATACCTGTGAAGCAGATGCGCCTCCAGTTCAGAACGAGGGAGGACTTCTTCACAGTAGTCGACATTGGGGCACACTACCAACAGCTTGTCCAACAACCTGGAAATCAAACACGAAATTGTATATATATATTTATAGATACAGGTTAATTTATAATGATAGCACCTGATCTGTCATCCCTATGGTAACCGTTATGGAGAAGCATAAAATGTTAAATTTGTCAAATTATATATAGACATCCATATGTTGTAATAATTGACCAAAATTGAACAAAATTGATCTAAAAACTAATGAGTTATTGACCATTTCACAAAAACCTGTGTATAGCAACCTGGTTGCCGTGGCAACCAAATTTTTGACAAAAGAAAACCTGCATGATGTGCACATGGTTCCCTGACACATTGCTGCCAAGTTTCAATGAAAATGACAGAGCAGTTTAGGAGGAGTTAATTTGTCTCAACAATTTATTTCTACCGACTGAGAATGATCGAGAGACACACAACATGAAACATACAGATAGACTGATGAGTTGGATTTTGAACTGGAATACTCAGGATAGCATATTTATGTATATACATGATTTTAAACCGTTGCTATGGTAACAACATTTTACCCTTGAGTCGTTATCACTGAAGCTATTAGTCATTGATATATCAAGTAAAACAAGACAATTAAGCTATAAATAGCTACAATTATTACCACATCAGAACCCAGTTCTTTGACAGACATGATCTTTCTAATCTTTCTTCGTATCTGTTGAATTTATACAACAGTATTCGATATCTGACATAATACAACACAGTAAGATTTTAATTGGAACAGACCAGTTTGACAACTTCAGCAGGACATCTTGATGGAAAATGTCAGTGAGGGATTCATCAATATTAGTTTCCTAACAAACTAGTTTCTAACAAATCAATCGCATTAAAGCAATGGCCTTGGGTTTTTTGTAACAGCTAGATTCCTGTTTTCAGCATCTTGCTTTACTTTTAGAAATGGCTTGTTCTCATAAATTCCATTGAATTACACCAAAAAAAATTCTTGCGATTCATTTAGATTTAGGCATCAGGCAACTGGATGCAGACTAGAATGTGTGCAAAACACTCTATAGGAGAAACAGACAACTGTTCGACGGGATGGGGTTAGGTGTGTAGAGGGCTTAAGATGAGGCTGAAAGGGGGTTTTACAGGGGTTTTACAGGTTTACAGGGATTTTACAGATTTGACAAGAGGTCAAAAGGTCCTGCATGTATTGCTTATCAAGAAATTTCAGAAAATGAACTATATATGGCCAATTACAGCAGATTTTCATAACTACATATATTTACCAATAAAAGCAGACAAATAATCAGAGTACAAATGAATGGATTTACTGTAAGAAAGGAAAACCATGATCCTAAAAATTCTTCCTGAAGGGGGCATGGTTATTACAGCATGATTGCAGTATATGCTGCAACCATGCTTTTATTCTATATCAATTGCATCTGTAATGCATGCAACTGCTAATTCATGCTTTAAAGCTTGCAGCATGATATCAGCATACACAGCAGCATGGTTTCAGCATGTGCTGCAAATTGGTATTGGAAATCACTCCACTTGATATGTTCTCGAGCTGTTAGTGTCTGATATGAAGACTATAAGAAAGTTCCAGTGGCTGTAGTGTGTCTGGATCTAGACACTGCATGATGGACACTGTCTCACACTGGGCCAGCTAATGTGGTCATTTGGCTTCATTAAGGGTCACTTTAGTGACCACCTGATATGGCTAAATGACCCGTAGAGAATATCAGGTTCTCATTGTGTCACTAGAACCAGTCAGACTGTCTTTACTGCTGTAGACTATCAAGTGTAAAAAGGTCAAAGTAAATAGAAAGAGGTCAAAGGTTAAGGTTAAATATAGCATGAGTAACAAATTGTTTTCTGGCTGGACAAGATCAGACAATACAGCTTATTGCCTTGGCTGCCATTTATTTCCATGTAAAAGATGATACCATGTAAATATGATCTGGTATCAATGGAAATTACAGGGCATAGGTTAAAGGTCAATGGATGATAAGGGTCAAGGTGACCATGTCATGACATCATTGAAAGAGGTCAAAGGTAATGGCTATAATCAAGGTCACAGACCTAGGTCACAACCTGATGATCGATGGCATTATAGGTAGAGAATCAAAAGTCACATCATTGTCAGAAGTTAAAACTTTGACACAAAGTGAGACTACAAAATCATCAGAGGTCAAATGTGCAAGTTACAACTGTACAATTAAATTAAAATCAAATTAATCATCATTAATACCAATCAATATATTTTGAAAATCACAGCTGTGCAAAGGTCAAAGTACATAAAGGTCATAGGTCATGAAAAAGCCACTTTCAGATAAATCAAGCAGAGGTTAAAATTCTTCTGATGTGATTTATATAAGAGATAAAGACAATATGCTATATATAGGGCTGTCTTTTTAAGCTTTGTTAAATTCCTGACATAATTATTGCACAAGAAAAGAACAAGAAAAGGTGTAGAGGAATTCATCCATGAAAATCTGTGGATCTAGACCCAGACAAATCAATGATTGATAAAATGATTCTGATGTATTAGAATCCTAACCAAGCGATAACTTCAGCCAACTCCGCCACAATTTTCTGGTCCAAACTAAATTGAATTGTTCACTACAGCTACAATAAATTCTAGTCATGTCTCGATCATGTCTGTCAAACAATGGCTAGTCAAGACAATAGATTTGTCACTAGAGCCAGACGAATCACTGAGCTCCACATCAAATCTGAAGTGAATTCACTTATTTGATTATTATATGCAAAGAACTACAAATAGTTGGTTCTTTCAAGTGAGCAACAAATGATTGGATTCCAATTGGCTATTCCGTAATTGCATATTACAGAGTTATCTGACCTTGCGGGTAGGTATATTGATTGTGACGTCATGTGTTTGCAAGCGTAACGTCATACTTTTCGGAGAAAACGGCATGAATTGCGCTCATAAAATAATGACCTAACAATCGATACCTACCCACAAGGGAGCTAACTCTGTGATATGCAAAGACGGAATTACTACTCACAAAGAAAGTTCGATACACTTGTGATTTAATGCAATGTCGCGATGAATTCAGAGAATCTAAAAATGAACTAATACTTCCAGTTTAGTGTTCAAGACATTCTCAGAGCTACAACACAGTATAACCTGCCTTAGTGACCACCTCTGTATAAAGACCACCTGCTTAATAAGACCAGTTTTTTTGGGGTCCCAAATGATCCATTTTCTATACAATTTGACCTGTGTATAAAGACCACCTAGCTATGACAGAGCTATTTTGTTTGGCCCTTTGGTCTTGTTTGGTCTTTATTGGCAGGTTTGACTCATGGGTTTTGCACTTCTCCATTGGATAATCATAGGGAGAAAGATTTCCTGAAGAATCCCTTTACACAGGCGGACCTGGTCAACAGGCCTCTTAGTTATTCACAAGAAGTCGTTTAAAGATTTTAGCTTTTTGACCCCTGTGACCTTGAATGAAGGTCAAGGTCATTCATTTGAATAATCTTGGTAGCCCTTCATCCCAGCATGCTACAGGCCAAATATCAGTACCATTGGCCTTTCGGTTATTGAGAAGAAATCGTTGGAATGAAAAGTTTATGCACAGCGGACGGCACACGACGATGTACAGTGCATGATGACAATAGGTCATCCTGACCCTTTGGGTCAGATGACCTAAAAATAAGCCTAAGAACCAACCATACTCTGAAGTTGTTGTGATTGTCGTCACCTTTAAATAATGATTTTTAATACTTGTCATATTATCTAATGTATAAAAAAAAGAAATTGACAGACAAAATCTGATTATGTATACTTTCCCTCCCCACGCCGACTTTGTTTCAAATCTCGGGTTGTTTTGTGTTTACTTATCATGGAGCCTAACCATTAATTTACTGACAATATAGTTATATTTAACAACAGCATGTCAGAGAAAATTAATGGCTGTCGGAAAAACACATACATCTTGATTACAACGACAAAATCTCTACAAATTTTTCTTCATTAGTCACACTAGTTCCATGCTATCGGGAGAATATTTTCATAACAATCTCTGCCGTCTGCAACTAATGAAGGGACACATCCATATTGATGTATTGAGTAAATGATAATGAGAACAATAACTCAGGAGATAACGTTGAGCTTAATCACAAAAGTCTTTTGATCAGATGTAATTTGTTTTAATTAATCCACAGCCATATGTAATTGATAGTACAAGATAGCACATTGAAACCTGTCTTAGCAACCACCTCTGTAAAAGGTCCACCGGCCTATGAAGACCATACAAATATTTAGGGTTCCCAAGTTGCCAATTTCAACATAATTTTTTCTGTATAGACTTGACTTGGCTAATCCAATTTAGAACTGTTGCCAGAGTGGATGACTAATAAGGCCCTTTACACAAATTTAGTAATAACTCCATTAACAGGGGACATTGCAGAGCCCTATATAGTTTACTCAAATCCCCTTTATGTCAAGTTCTGTTTATCAAATGTTTTACAGATGGACAAGCCAATTCCAGTATACCCCCCCCCCCCCCACAATGAAGTTATGGGGGGGGGTGTGTATATAAAGCCACTAAACTATGGACATTATCTCACAACTGCCCAACGTGGGATATGAACACAAGAAACCTAGAAGTGGACAGCGAGACTAATAATGCTGTATTCGCCAACTGTATTCGCTGTAATTTAAAATAAGTGCCAATAATAAAGTAGTGATTCACATGTGAAAGACTCACAAGTTCATGTTATATGGTATATAATGCTGATATGTTAGAAGCATCACATATGACATTGTAAAACATCTTTAAAACCAATGCCTGGGACGTTTATAAGGGGATAGACTCTAATTACAGCAAATACGGTATGTTTGAATATCTAAACCACTCTGATAGTCATGCTACAGAACACATGTGTAGGAGTAACAAATATGGTATAATATATTGTACTTAACCAACAAGCATTAAAACATTATGTATTATAGATCAGTATGGAACAATACATTGCATGCATTCATCACATCATGAACTGTGTTAAATTAAATATGGGGCGTCAGGGGAGCTAATCCATACTGACATTATAAAGATATTGATACATCATGAACTGTGTTAAATTAAATATGGAGCGTTAGGGGAGCTAATCCATACTGACATCATAAAGATGTCGATACAATATACCTCCTCAGGTGAAACAATTTAGAATTCAATGAACAATGTGGCATTGTACAATTGTTGTAATATCCCTGTGTGTCAATATCATCAAATTTTACGCACCAGGATAACGGGTAACGGTAGAACTCACTAGATATTATCAAGCACTTTCAGCCACAACTGTGTGGTAGTCATATATGATAGAATCGAAAATTGAGGAATTTGACATATAAAAAGAACAATGGTTTTCAAAAGAATAAAATTTCACCACTGTAATGCCACGTAATGATGAAGGATGGTCTGTTTAGTAATCAGATGATACGGTATTCTGATTTGGTTTCCATTTTTTGTCGTTATATGCAGCTAGATACATTGATTATGTCACATAATACGACAAAAGACTAGCAATAGGCTGAGTCATGTTAGCAATAAACCAGTAACTAAGGACATGATAGGATTTAGTAGCAGTCGAAGGCCAGAGTTCCCGGAGAAAAACCAACAACTTGCAAACTGTCATATTCAGGTCTTAGACTGATAGTATTATGTTTAATCATACAAATTAAAGGTGAACTTTTTGAGGTCCAGAATATATAGAACATCTAAACCATTTAGTTGTATTTAGGCTTGAAAATTTTTAATTTCCAAGTATCTTAATGACAAAAGATGGTAATGTTAATTGATAGGATAAGACATTGCAGACAATGTCTGTTTTAAATCTTTTCCTGAAAGGCTTTAAAATCAATCATATACTATGCTCACCAAAACACCCAAAAATATCCAAACATTATCAAAATATCATGAAGATATTGCTGAAGAAATTAACCTTTTATGGACACATCCATTTTCAGAATTTTCAGAAAAAAATACACGATGGGTATGGGAAATATTGATAATTCACTGACCAATGGCTAGCCCCCTGGACCAGATGTCAAGTTATTAGCCTATAAATGACATTTGTATGCATATCGTCCAGCAAACAACACATAAATGCAGGTCCGTAAACCCTTGACCGTTTCTTATTACAGCTAATGTGACATGAACAGTATCATAATACCTCCCTAACTGGACATTACTTTGCAGGACTTTACCATAATTTCCTTGGTCTGTCAAACGGAATTAGGCCCTGTGCTCTGAAAGTCCAATTTGCAATATCAATTGTAAATATTAGGAATTCTCATTAAAAGATGACCTCTGACCTTATATGGATTGATTTTTTAACCTTGATACTTAGGAATGATTTCAATAAGAAATTGTTGAGTGGATAGTTTAACCTTTGACCTTACAGGATGGGTGATTTTCAACTTTGAAAGGTTTAAAAAAAAAGACAAGCTTGATCTCTAACAAAAGGAAATAAAGAATGTCTGTATTTTGTACTGTTTCAGTGTCTGTCAAGCCCCTATGCTGATAATTTGTTATGTAAAGTTTCAGTGTCTATCATGCTCCTGTGCTGAGAATTCGTTATTTTTACAGTATACTCCGACTTTCACAAAGAACTACATGACGTTTTATAGGCTTACAGGGGCATAGAGAACCACAATTAGAGACTTAGAGATTTTACAACCGCTCTGGGACTGCTCCAGAACTGTGCGTTAGAAATTCAGATGGTTTACTGTCGCACAGGGACTTGTCTATAATGAGTACAAATAACAGTATCAGCACGAGTCTATCAGTGGGATAGTAAAACACAACAAAGACTTAGGCTCGAGGTATATTACCGGTCTAATTACATTTTAAATATATAAATTGTTCGCCACTTATTGATGAGAGGAATGAGCAAGATTGGTATCCGGGGCTTTTCTAGTTTATAGGCATCAGACATCGACATAAACTTGGAGCCAACATGTAACCATCCCACAGCATCTGTATGAACATCAACACCATTTTATACACACTTTTGATCTATGAAACAACAACAAAAAAATTGCTCACCAGCATTATATTTTTCAGAATTGCTAGCACAAAATTCTTTACATATTAAATTATGCATTGCAAATTTTTTTGAGATCAATTACTGATATTTCTCAAAGGTGAAGGTCATTTTCTTATCCATAACATCGATGATCATACACTGCAGTTGATATAGATACATGTAACATGACTTCAGTTTAATTGAATAATACTGATTGAAAATGATGAAATACAAATTTCACCACAATCTAAATTCAGTTAATTACAAAAACATTTTGGACTCTCAATATTTTCAAATGTCATTTCTTGATATGTTTTCGAAGAAATTTTAATAGAATCACATGACAAGAACATTGACATATAACACAGTTGTTACGAAGTTTCCAAATATGGTAATTCACACCTCACAGCCACGCAGATGAACTTTTGAACAACGAGCTATTACATGTCCCACGATGTCTTTGGCAGGTTGACAAACCCGCTGGCACCAGCGACAATGCTTGTTATTGCTAATTAAACATGTTGGAAACAAATCATGTGCCCTTTCAAATTAGGCAGGCAACACATTCTTTTAGTTTTTGGAAATAACAGAAAGAGCTTCCCTGGAATTGTGTTTTCAATTCATCATTGAAATTAAATGTCAGCTGCAATTGACAGGCAAAATGGATCAATTTGGGAAGTCAGCAGAGACTCAGTGTACAAGGTTCACTCAAGGTAAATAGGCAAATATGTCAAACAAACACAAAAGCAAATTTTTTTTGGTAAAAATATGAAAACATACAGATCTGTTAATGCTTCTGTCTAAGCTTTGAGGAACTGAAGTTAAAGAAGAAATGAAGTTTTAAAATGTAAATTTTATCAAAGACATTGTAGATGAAAAAAGTTGTTACAAAAATCTGATTTTTTGATAGATTTTTTTATTACAATAAGCATTTAGTGGGAGATTAAATGCATCTGTGAAGTGCCTAATTTTTTTGATAAAATTGGGCAGATAAGAAAGGATTTTCCAGGAATTTAGTGGTTTTTTTTTTTATTTTACTGATATTTGAAATACTTTTCAAATTGGAAATGAGGCCCACAGTTTGTTGCAATTGGAGACCCTGGACAAAGCCCTCAGATGACCTTGATGATTCCAAGGTCTGTGATACAAAGTATTAACCCCAGGTAATGTCTATAGTTGTAATAGGTGACCTTTCAACCTATAATGATCACAAAGGTCAACATGTACCCTAAGCTACATGAAGACTCCAGGTTTGATGGTGCTGTTGTGCCGAAATTGATTATCTAATAATTTGATAGCTTGCCAAGAAAAAAGTCAATTATTTATTCATGTTTCAGGAGATAGCCCAATTGGTTATATGGCAGCAACACAAATACCTTATCTCTGCTCTCGTAACTTAACGGTAGCCATGTCATAAACTTCGAAAGTAATTTCACCATTTTCTAAAAACGATTTCCAGGGGTCTCCCAAAATTGGTTATGTTATCATCATGAAAGTTTATGGCTTAACCTCTGTTCCGTCGACGACAGCTTTTCAAATATCGCATCTTTGTATTAAAAATGTCTTAACAAAGGAATGGCTTAAAAAGGGGTTGTTGTTGAAATAAACATCAGTAGTAAAAATGGTTACGGAATGCTTTACAATCAAAGCAATCTTTATCGGTTACATTTCCTTGTAATGGAATAGACTACAATGTTGTGTACAAGTGAAGCCATCACATTTACAATTAGTTTTATTTATATGTCCGTGCAATCACTATTTATTTGGGCAGAAATCAATGTAGAAGTCATTGAAATGAAATAATGTGTCAAGATTGTTATCTTCAGTGATATCAATTTCTGAGAAATCACAAATTATTTATTGCCATTAGCAAATAAAAAATTGTCTTTCAGACATTGCTGTTCTCCTAATGGGCATTATAATACCGTGTCCAGAAAATTCATGTGCAAAAGTGTAATTTCTTGTGAAATTTATTAAAACAAATTTGTCTTTGAACTGGAGCTCTCTTTCGAATGCTACTGTATAGCAAGTCAATTTCGTTGGTAATTTATTTTCGTTATATTTTCAAAACACTAGCAACAAAATGACACCCCCTCAACAAAATGGCACCCCTCTCAACAAAATGGCACCCTCTCAACAAAATGGCACCCCTCTCAACAAATGACACCCCTCTCAACAAAATGGCACCCCTCTCAACAAAATGGCACTCTCTCAATAAAATGACAGCCCTCTCAACAAAATGGCACCCTTCTCAACAAAATGGCACCCCTCTCAACAAAATGACACCCTCTCAACAAAATGACACCCCTCTCAACAAAATGGCACCCCTCTCAACAAATGCACCTCTCAACAAAATGACAGCCCTCTCAACAAAATGGCACCCTCTCAACAAAATGGCACCCCTCTCAACAAAATGACACCCTCTCAACAAAATGGCACCCCTCTCAACAAAATGGCACCCGTCTCAACAAAATGACACCCCTCTCAACAAAATGACACCCCTCTCAACAAAATGACACCCCTCTCAACAAAATGGCACCCCTCTCAACAAAATGGCATTCTCTCAATAAAATGACAGCCCTCTCAACAAAATGGCACCCCTCTCAACAAAATGGCACCCCTCTCAACAAAATGTCACCCCTCTCAACAAAATGGCACCCCTCTCAAGCAATTGTACTCAAAATCAATTACATAGAAAATATTAATATCATTGACACCATCGGAATACTATTTAATAACAAACTGATGACAAACTGTTTAAGGCCTGTGTTAACTATTACAATTAAAATTAATGGACTTGATTGTCTCAAAGATTAAATAAACAATAGATTTTTATCTAAATGTTAACTGATAATTTCCACCCACCCTGAACAAGACCATATATAAACACATTTGTGCTACAGAGAATTTCCGACAATTCAATGATTGCTGTTCCATCTTTTGTTGTCATGGAAATGCACATGAAACATTCAGATGAATTAGACTGATTTTGATCAATGTCCTTGAATACTGAGGAAACATCTGTGACCATCAAACGCTTTGATGTCTGAAGCTCTACTAAGTAATCATACTCTACCCTCTAATGGAAATGTACTATATATTCCGGTAATTCACAGGTGTGCCTTATAACTCCCAATCTCCAAGATAAACCATCACAAAACAAATAAATGGGCGGAAAAACAACGTATAAACACTACGTTTTATTATCAAATTATGGAAACAAATCATATTTTCCCTACAGAATACCTCGAAGCAAACATAGCTTCCTGCATGGCCTTAGGGGTCTAATAATTCTGATTTTAAATTAAAGGCAATATCAGTGTGTTTTTCTCTGTACCAATCAATGCCATTGAATACAGGCTAATGTCAAAAGTAGGATCAAATTCATAGGGAAAAACCTTGAGGGATTTCTTACCCAATCCACCGCAGGAAAAAGGTTGTATAGTCGCCCAGAGCCAACAGTCTTCAAATATCACTGTTATGTGTCGTTATAGATTTTTTTCTGCACTAAGTATAATTTTTCCTGATATATATTAAGACCTCAGTACTTCAGAGGTCACTACATGGCCATGTAGCTTTAATATCAATGATTGATCAAGATGGCTGAGTGGTTAAGGTGTCTGACATTCTACCACTATCCCTCCATCTCTGGGTTGTGGTGGCTGAGTGGTTAAGGTGTCTGATATTCTATCACTAGACCTCCACCTCTGGGTTGTGGTGGCTGAGTGGTTAAGGTGTCTGATATTCTATCACTAGACCTCCACCTCTGGGTCACAGTGACTGAGTGGTTAAGGTGTCTGACATTTTACCACTAGCCCCCCATCTCTGGGTTGTGGTGGCTGAGTGGTTAAGGTGTCTGACATTCTATCACTAGACCTCCACCTCTGGGTCACAGTGACTGAGTGGTTAAGGTGTCTGACATTTTACCACTAGCCCCCCATCTCTGGGTTGTGGTGACTGAGTGGTTAAGGTGTCTGACATTTTACCACTAGCCCCCCATCTCTGGGTTGTGGTGGTTGAGTGGTTAAGGTGTCTGACATTCTACCACTATCCCTTCATCTCTGGGTCATTGTGGCTGAGTGATTAAAGTGTACAAAAATTGTCTTACATTCTACCAATTAGTCCTCAGGGTTGCAAGTTTGAAACCTACTTGGGGCAGCAGCCATGTACTGAACTTTTACAGTAAATAGGATCAATGTACAATAAAAAAGGAAAAATCATTTTTAGGTCACTGATTTTCTTCAGATTATCTCCCCTTAAATTGAAACATCTGATTTTTACAACAATCTCATATCTATCACCCTTGAGACAAAACAAATAGTGTGTTACCATAATTTTGCTTCTAAGTACAATTGAACTTTGTTAATTTGCTGCATTGATATTTAAATTTATGAACAAAATTTGTCAAAATTTTACTCAGTAAATAAAATCAAAATAACCAATTTATTCCAAAAGTGCAATCAGCAACTCAACATAGGCAGGCAAAAGGCAATCACACTTAAATTTTGAAGTGCACTGGATTGTATAGTGCTTAATACAAACCATTAAGACAACAAACAATGCATATTCAAACTCTTACATTCTTTTTTGTGCTTTTCAGTAAACGGTATATAGTTTCATCCTCATTAAAGCGAGACTTTCTGCACTATGTAATTAATCCTAAGGGGCTGGCACTTTATTTGAGCTTTTACGATATCGTCCTAAGATGATGAAATTTGATTGTGGGAGTGGCAATTAATTCTAATCGCTAATGGTACTTAAATTTCTTTATGGATGATTAAGTGCAGTATATACACACTGATGGGCATTCTTCTATTGTTTTAATATTATCAAAAAGGCTGCGATGATTTCCCATGTAACATTTTTTCTCTTCTTATTTTGCAGTAAAATGCTTTCTTCTGATTTGGTTATTGGTACACTTTTCTCATGAATTCACAGTATGAATTTTTATTGATATGATAAAACTTGATAATTATGAGAAAATGTATTTTAAGTTTTACTTGTAACAAGATTGGAGTTTTACATGTAAGATTGGAGTTTTACCTGTTAACATTTGAATTTTACCTGTTAAGATTGAAGTTTTACCAGTTAAGATTAGAGTTTTACCTGTTAAGAATAGAGTTTTACCTCTTACGATTATATTTTTACCTGTTAAGATTAGAGTTTTACCTGTTAACATTTGAGTTTTACCTGTTAAGATCGAAGTTTTACCTGTTCAAATTTGAGTTTTACCTGTTAAGATTGAAGTTTTACCTATTAAGATTAGAGTTTTATGTGTTAACATTTGAGTTTAACCTGTTAAGATAGAAGTTTTACCTGTTACGATTATATTTTTATCTATTAACATTTGAGTTTTACCTGTTTAGTTTAGAGTTTTACCAGTTAAGATTTGAGTTTTACCTGTTAAGATAAGAGTTTTTCCTGTTGAGATAAGCGTTTTGCCTGTTAAGATTAGAGTTTTACCTGTTAAGATTAAAGTTCTACCTGTTAAGATTAGCGTTTACCTGTTAAGATTAGCGTTTACCTGTTAAGATTTTTAACTATCATCCTGTGGACTCTCTGAAAAACATTTCCAGTTTGGCAAAAACCAGTTTACTCCAGTAGTCACATTAAATTAAAAAACAAATAAACAAAAAAACTTTCTGTAGCAGCTGCTACATATACAGCTGTATATAACGACTACCCTGAGGGCTATTTTATATTTAGTGTAATATAAAAATTCTAGCTTGTTTCCAGATAATATAGAATTATATGACAAGGAGATCCTGTCTTGTTTTAGAAAAATATCATATTATTAGTACCAGTCAATATATAATTTTAATAACCAATTACAGCGGCCTGGTGTTGATCACTGGCAGTGAGAGGTATGTTCAGGATCTGTCTGTATGTGTGGTAAATCATCTATAATTGTGAAGGATGAAAATCTGGT
Organism: Argopecten irradians; assembly: GCF_041381155.1. Lineage (NCBI taxonomy): Eukaryota > Metazoa > Mollusca > Bivalvia > Pectinida > Pectinidae > Argopecten > Argopecten irradians. The sequence continues at coordinate 36,394,667 of NC_091141.1, read as the reverse complement.
ATCTTAATCTCAGATTACACTGCCAAGTCTAAAATATAATCTGCTGGATGTGTTCCTTTTAGCATATTTATGCTGTCTCCACATATAATTGATATAAAGGATGTATAGTGGTCATTAGACTGGCCACCAGTCTCTAGAATATTAAAAATAATCACTAAAAATGGTCTTGATTATTTTTTCCCCACCTACATGTCTGATTCTAAGTTTCAAACTAGGGGGAGATAACTCTGCTCAGAAAATCTTATCAACAACTTTGGGTCTGGTGACCAGTCTATGTGGTCATTTGTCAGCAACATTTCCTAAAACCTGTACGTGTCCCCCAACAGTATAAATTCTCAAACCGCTGTCCTTGACTGATGTCCATTCTTACACTACCACCATCAACTGTATCATTTCTCATACTGACACATTGACTGTTTCTCATACTGCCACTGTTACACAATAAATCTTTGAAAATTGTATAGCGGTTTAAATTCATTTTGTTGATGGTTTGTTTTCATTATATCTGCTTCCTCACTTAAATCTTTTACAGAAAAAAAAACCAACTTGTTATACTGTAATACAGCCAAAACTCATTATCTCAAAGAACAGACAAAACATTTTGACACATCCGAATCAAACAAATTGTCAAATTTATGTTGACTTTCCCGAGTTCATGATCATCATTTAAAATTTTTTTTATTATGAAATTATACTTTTAATATTGCGTCCCTTTTAACCATTTTTTAATGTACGGAAGTAAAATAATGCCAGCAGGGAAAACCTGATACTAAACACTCGCTTTGTGTTCTCCTTTGTCATTTATTTGTGACAAAAGTCATAAATGGAGCTATGAAAGTCAAACTAGCATTAATAAAGCATTGGAAACGATAATTGTTTACTTTAGTGCATTGCTCTTGTTGACACTTGTGTTATAAACGCTATATAAACCTGAATTTATGAAGGCCAATTTAGTGTGATATAACAGGTTTTAACTAGCAATCATTTCAAAATATAATTCACTTCAAAGACTTTTTTAGAAATTTATTCATTTGCATTTTAACATATTGTCAGCATTGATTTTTGTTCTATGCATGTTTTTCCATAAATAATTGATTTTTAGCCTACTTTAGAAAATTGATTCTTATTTCTCGTCCAGTTTTCAGAACAATGTCAGATAGAAAATACGTAACATCTCTTTCAAACAAAACAGGAAATAATTGACAAATCCATTGACAAAGTGTTTACCTTATAAATACATGCTGTTTTAATCTTCTATATATAATCATGTAATCATGACTTTTTAATGGTAAATATCTCTCTACTAAAACTTTTAATAGTAAAGATCTCTCTATTAAAATTTTAATGGTAAAAATCTCTATTACAACTTTAACAGAAAATCTCTATTAAAACTTTAACAGTAAAGTTCTATAAAACTTTAATAGAAAAGGTCTATTAAATTTAATAAAAAGGTCTATTAAAACTTAATAAAGGTCTATTAAAACTTTAATAGAAAAGGTCTATTAAACTTAACAGTAAAGTCTATTAAAACTTTATAGAAAAGGTCTAAAAACTTTAATAGAAAAGTCTATTAAAACTTTAAAAGTAAGTTTTAAAACTTTATAGAAAAGGTCTATTAAAACTTTAACAGTAAAGGTCTATTAAAACTTAAAGTAAAGGTCTATTAAAACTTTAATAGAAAAGGTCTATTAAAACTTTAATAAAAAGGTCTATTAAAACTTTAACAGTAAAGGTCTATTAAAACTTAATAGAAAAGGTCTATTAAAACTTTAAACTTTAATATACAAAAATGTATATTAAAACTTTAATGGTAAATGTCTCAATTAAAACTTTAATAGTAAATGTCTCTATTAAAATCTTAATCATAAATGTCCATTAAAACTTTGATAGTAAAGGTTTCTATCAAATCTATATCAAAACTTAAATAGCAAATGTCTATTAAAACTTTAATAGTAAATATCTCTCTCTTAAAACTTTAATATCAAAGGTCTCTATTAAAATTGTCCTATCAAAGATCATATACTTTAGTTTCTGATGTACTTTATGTACTTTATAGCCTAAGCATGTGTATACATGGCAACTTGATGTTCAAAGGTCCTCGGTGAGTCGTGTCCCTAGATGACATTTATAAGAGCGTAAATGACACCTGTCGAAGTGCGACTTACCTGAATGGAGAGAGTACAAGTCCTGTTTCCTCCTGTAGGACCCCGCTGTCCATACTATTGGCCGGCATTAACGTTTTCATCAAGATTATTCCATGAATTTCATATTAAAATGTACACTTATTATTTAAGCTCTCTCGGCAATTAATGATAACTCACACTTATTAAATCACTTCAAACTCCAAGAATGAAATACTTATCAAATCAATGGACTTCATTGCTGAGAAGTGTGTATGAAGTCAAGAATTAACCTCCAATGAAAGGTCAAAGAATTCAGAAACATCACAAAGAAATTACAAATCTATAGCTCCAATATGTACCTAAATCCAATGCAATTAAAATGAAAATGAAAGTAGATATTTAGAACTACTTTGTATCAAGTTTATAGTGCCAATAACAAATGAATGTCAAAGTATTCAACTACATCGCTTGGAAATTAAGAATCTAATTCTCCATCATGTATATCAATCTTCAATCCAGTTGCGATGAAAATCAAACTGAAAGTAGGTATCTAAACTTCCAAATGAATAAATGCATCAAGAACGAGCTCCAACAAAATGGTTGCTAAATCCAACCATCAGAAAATAAGAATTTATAACTCCAGTTGGCTCCATGTGGCTCCATGTGAGATAAGTTTGGGGTATTGTGTTCACAAACTAATCCCCCATCACCTCATTGCCTGTTTAGTCCCTACACACTGCCGAGAGAGAACATACACTTTTATATATATATGTGTCGATCACCAGCCATTGATTCAGTCACTTTTCTGTTTGTAAGTCACTACCTGCCGTGTACACACACACACCACCTTTCCTAACGGCTCCTCCATCAAAAACTCTTGACACGCGGAAATTGACCGACAAAACTGATATTTCTCCCCAAATAATTATATCTGATGATTATATAAGCTAAAATCTCACTTCGGATCCATCATCAGCTACTTGCTTATACTATTAACCCTGTTATAACACACTGTTAAACAAGTCGCACAGGTGACTGTCGCGGTTCACCGGCGACACCTACAGCCACTACACTGCCAATTGACAGACGATTGATGTCCAGCGGTAAACGACTACCACCAGAATGGCCGTTTGCTACTCTATTCCAAGTACCTGTTGCTGCCTCTTATCCAACACAGGAAAAATAGGTTCCTCTCGGAATTTTCCTCATCACATTTAATCTGATTCAATCAACGATTTTCGAGTATCTATAGAAATGAGGAGCGAGAAAGGTGCTTATAGTAGAGGAGATTGTCTATAGGAGAATTAAGGTGTTTCATATCAGAAGGATGGATGACAGCGGACGTTCAGTATCAAGTAAGCTCTATTTAAAGTATAGCCAATGCTATAGGGAGGGTACTTCTGTGGAGAGAGTCTGGTGAGAAAACCCTGCCGATTAGTCACTGAAAATTACAGGCTGTTGTGTGCAAATTACACGGGCGTCAATCAATACTGGACAAGATGATAATTTTATCTTGAGTTGTCTCCCCCTTCCTATCCATTGTGAAAAGATCCTTTGAAGCAATCTTGTTGCATCCATAGTCATAATATATACAGTCAAACCTGTCTATAAAGATCACCTAAAGGACAGTTAAATATGCACCCAAGGGACAATCAAACCTGTCTATAATACCCAAGGGACCAAACCTGTCTATAGACCACCCAAGACACAATCAAACCTATCTATAAAGACCAGCCCAAGGACAGTCAAACCTTTCTATAAAGACCACCCTTTAGAAACAAGACAGAAGTGGTCTTTATACATTATTCAGATTTTATGTTAGAGTCAACCATTTGGGACCCTAAGAAAGAGGTCTTATTAAACAGGTGGTCTTTATACAGAGGTGGTTGTTCAGACAGGTTTTATCTCTATAGATACACAATCGTGTGGCCACTGGACAGTTGTGTATCTACAGAAGTATAGAAGCTAATTGGTGTTAACTTATCAGTATATCTACAGCCCGGAGGTGCTAATTAGGAAAGGTGATAGCTATCTGTCATGTTTCAATCCATCAATCATTATATATATAGGTAATACGTGTATGTTCCCAGCTGTTCTTGTAGAGACAGCCATACAAATATCGAAAATGTACAAATAATGTTGACATTGACTATTACATAAACATATATCCAGTTATCATTATGTGGTGGAAAGGATGGCATAGTGGTTAAAGTGTCAGACATTTTACCACCATAGTTTTTCATTTCTGATGAATAAAATCAAGAACTGAGTCACCTGCTGGATTTGTTGGTTGGTGGTTTTACACCTAAAACTCAGACTTTCTTACACAAAATGTATATGTCACTTGTTCAATCCTATCATATCTTATATATATAACACAAAATTTATATGTCAAAAGATGTATTTGACAAAGGATGTTTTTAAATTTGCTTGATTTTGTTTTATGTTAGATTTAATTCACAGGTACAGTTGTACGAATGCTTCATTTTTTGGTGTGTGAAGGCAAACCAGAGTACCTGGAGAAAAACCATCCATCGCCTATAGCCGATGTCAGGCAGTTTCAGCTATACAGTAGGAATTAAAACACAAAAACAACGTAAAACAAACATCAATAATAATACATAATGAGATAGGTTTTTAAACATCAAACGAAATACCATAAAATTTATAGTTCAACTTACAAATTATACAAGACAGTTATACCTTGACAAAGTCTTCTCATCCTTCACAATTCATCATGGAGTTTTCAGGTAACGAAAGAATCCTTTGATAAACGTGACCAGACCCTTGTTAGCAGTGAACATGGCAGACACATATATAAGACAAACAAAAATGTATACCTGTTAACGAGATATGGTAATAAGACAAACACCTATCAATAAGAACTTAAGTCCACCAATTTATAGAATTTATTCCCGGCCTGATCTGTTGTCAATTTATTTTCATTGACGTCTGCTTATTAGTGACACTGATCTCTCGTCGTTTTGTTGTGTTTGATGTGGTTCGATCATTATTCAGTATTAAGTTATACATTGGCCGAGGGTGGCATGTACTATCATCGGGGAATCTGAAAAACGGCAGTCTGGTTACGGTATCAATGTATAGATATCGCCGTGGAAACAGTAAATTTACATCAAACCGCACAATCACATGTACATACCACACGGAATTCCCATGTTAATAATTTCTTTTTGACCTAAAAATACTAGATACAATGTAAACTGTTCACCAATCATAGGAAGTAACTATAAACAGATTCAAAGGAAATTCTAAACAATTCTATAACAAAACCGACAAAAATGGTGGTGTTGGCAACAGGTGATAACAAAAACTCAAATCGTGGTTTTTAATGGTGTAAAAGACTTACTGAATTTCTCTTCAAACAAAAATTGTATCACATTATTATACATTACACAGAATAGGGATATATGTACATCAATGTGTATTTGTATAGATTTTTTCATGAACTTTAGGATTGATGGAGTATGGATTGATGGGAGTATGAACTGTAGGAGTATAGATTGATGGGAGTATGATCTGTAGGAGTATGGATTGATGGAGTATGATCTGTAGGAGTATGGATTGATGGAGTATGATTTGTAGGAATATGGATTGATGGGAGTATGATTTGTAGGAGTATGAACTGTAGAAGTATGGATTGATGGGAGTATGAACTGTAGGAGTATGGATTGATGGGAGTATGATTTGTAGGAATATGGATTGATTGAAGTATGATTTTTTAGGAATATTGATTGATGGGAGTATGATCTGTAGGGGTATGAACTGTAGAAGTATGGATTGATGGGAGTATGAACTGTAGGAGTATGGATTGATGGGAGTATGATTTGTAGGAATATGGATTGATGGGAGTATGATTTGTAGGAATATGGATTGATGGGAGTATGATCTGTAGGAATATGGATTGATGGGAGTATGATCTGTAGGGGTAGGGATTGATGGAGTATGGATTGATAGAGTATGATCTGTAGGGGTATGGATTAATGGAGTATGAACTGTAGGATTATGAATTGATGGAGTATGGATTGATAGAGTATGATCTGTAGGAGTATGGATTGATGGAGTATGGATTGATCGGAGCATGAACTGTAGGATTATGGATTGATGGAATTATGAATTGATGAAGTATGGATTGATGGAGTATGATCTGTAGGAGTATGGATTGATGGAGTATGGATTGATGGGAGTATGAACTGTAGGAGTATGGATTGATGGAGTATGATCTGTAGGAGTATGGATTGATGGAGTATGAATTGATGGGAGCATGAACTGTAGGAGTATGGATTGATGGAGTATGAACTGTAGGATTATGGATTGATGGAGTATGGATTGATGGGAGTATGATCTGTAGGAGTATGGATTGATGGAGTATGATCTGTAGGAGTATGGATTAGTGTTTCCCACAGGAAAAAAAAGGGCATGGTGCTGGGTTTTGAAAAGGGCACTTTGACCGCGATAAATAACCATCAGAGGGGCACAAAGGTTATATCGACGACTTCCAATACAAGGGAAAATCTTTAAAACTGTCTTGTTGTTAATGTAATTCTGGTTCAACTTAATATCATTTAAATGCTTTAAACTCTCTTAGTTGCTAAGTAATATCAGAACATCCATTTAATTATTCTGAGTGAACAAAATGATTTTGGAAATAGTTATCTGCCGATCACATATGATCATGACTATAATTGATTCACAAGAAAGATCTAAATTTCATTTATATTAATTAAAAGAATGGGAAAAATGCAAAATGTATTCCTTTATTTCAATCCAATTACCTTTATTTTTAATATATATCTTTATTGAAATATTAAAAATACTGTATTGAATTGAATAAGATAACATGTTTCATTATAATGAATAATTAATTAAAAAAATGTTCTAAATTTACAAGCATTAAATTAAGAAAATACAGATAATTAGATTAGTATTCCAAATATTTGAATTTAATCCGATAGAGAAAAAAAAAAAATCTTTTTAATTTGATTTATTTTAATTACTTTGCTATTAATAATTTTATTAATATTAATATATCTTTTCTAAAAATAAATTCACATCGAAATTCTAAAAAAATTTATACCGTTTTCATTTTTAAAAACGTGTACATATTAGTAAAAATCCTGAAATTCAATACCTCCGGATCTACTTTTACAATACACCCAAAATGGCGGCCATTACGATTGCAAATTTTGTGACATCCATCAGATATAGATAGGCCTATTTAACATTAAAAACGTAAGTAAATAATTTACAGTTGTAAGCAGTATTTGTTTTTGAAGTAATGCTCACTATCTGTGGTAGTCATAAAACTTATTGAAAGGCCAGCTGATTGTTTTCTAGGCTGCCGATCGGCTGCTCAGACTTCAGCTTACGTAATACACAGACCTGAAAGTGACACCACAAGCCAAGGTGGAAATAGCCCAAGGCTGCTAATTAGGGCCACTGGGGTATTGGTCAGGGGGTCAGGGAGTGGTCACACCTCTTTTGTTTACTTAATTATCAAGCCACTGCCTGGTATTTTGGTAGTTTAGTAAAAGTGTACTGGGGACAAACGGGGCAGGGCGTTAGGTTATAGGGGCATGGCGTCAGGTAAAAAGGGCATGGCGCGGCGCCATGCTAATCGGGGCTGTGGGAAACACTATGGATTGATGGAGTATGGATTGATGGGGTCACGAACTGTAGGAGTATGGATTGATGAGTATGGATAGATGGAAGTATGAACTGTAGGATTATGAATTGATGGAGTATGGATTGATAGAGTATGATCTGTAGGAGTATGGATTGATGGAGTATGGATTGATGGGAGCATGAACTGTAGGAGTATGGATTGATGAGTATGGATAGATGGAAGTATGAACTGTAGGAGTATGGATTGATGCAGTATGAACTGTAGGAGCTTGGATTAATGGTATGGAGTGATAGAATATCTTTATGCATGAGTGTTTTAATATTCTCTGTAATAATTTCTAATTTAGAAAAAAACACAAAACTTTCACCAGAACCATATAATATCCCATCAAGCATCTCATGTCAATAAACAATATTAGGAGAAGGGGACAACCCTGACTACCCTGCTGAGTATTAACGTCAGATTGTACCCAGCCATGTTCCGGACATTAACTGCCGCTGGCACGGTATTGTGTCTGATACGAGTCCCAGACTACCACAAACTCCGACTCATGATTAATTTACAAAATCAGCTTGGCTTTTTTTCCTCTCTGGTTGATTGTTTGATGCCTAAAGGATTGTAGATATACTTATGTGATATACCTGGTTGTGTCTAGCCGGGAAATGAGGCTGCACACAAACCCTATGATGTTGTTACGTATTCTGTCACCATTTTTATACACTGTCAGACAAATTCATCCTTTCTGAGTCAAAGTTATTTAACAGACGGGTGTAGCATGTCTGATTTAAGACCTGTTTTCTATGGAAAGCAGTGGAAAAAAAATATGACATTCAATAAAACCCTGGAATATATCACCGAAACTAAAGCAAGTCTTGTAAAATACTGAATTTTGTGAGGGTATTAAAATTCTGCTGAAGATTTTATTAGCAGGAAATTAAATCTAGATGTTAAAACCGTCAGGAGCAAATGATGATGGCCTCACATATATAACTAGAACTGAAGTTCTTCTCAAGATCTTTCATTGGAAGCTAGAATACAATATTATTATGAAAATTCACTGTTCATCAGCAAACCCTTTTACATTTACTGTATCCTAAAGAAAATAAGCCTGAACTCAGCAATAAGCGTCCTCCCCCCTTTTTAAAGTCTTTTTTAACTTAGGTCAAATTCTGCCACAAACTGCTTTTCTTCAGACCGACAGACAACCCATTTCCAGTATAACTTCATTGCAGGGGTTTGGGTGGGGGAAGGGTGGGGGAGGTTGGTGTGTGTGAAAACCGGACGGACAGACAACCCGATTCCAGTATACCCCCTTAACTTCATTACAGGGGGTATAATCAATTCTGAACTTCAACATATTTTAGCATCGCCTTTATCCTTAAAGACAATTAACCAGAATCATAGTGCAATTAATTCATTAAAGCAGTCATTAAGGATTATATTGAAATGACATAATTGACATTTGTTAAAATTTCTTCCTCACAAGTCTAACTTCACACGATTATACACAAACCTCTATATTAGACCCAAAATACACCCCATTGCTCACATTTTCAGTCTTTAAAATATCTCAGTATCTTTTAATGCAGTCGACCTTGAAATTAATGTGACAAATTTTTCAAAAGCATTCTCAAACTAATTTCAAAACCAACGATTTCCAAACTTTCGAATGAAGAAAAAAATTGCAAGTAACTTGCATGTTGCTGTAATCTTGGCCATGCATTCAATCCCAAATGTATACTTTGAAAGAAAACAGACACAATTGAGGAAGCCCTAGTATTGCATATTGGTAATCCTTTACAACGATTTCTTCTCCACCTTTAGACATCAAAATCGCCTTAATCAGTCAGAATGTCTTAACGTTGTACGTTTGGTGTTCAATAGGAAATTGGCTTCATTGATCATTTGTCTGTGGGGATGAAGTCGAGACAATCGAAAAAGGTGGGATAACTTCAGGAATGAATCAACACTGCAAGGTTTGTGTTCATAATTTCTTTTAGTCCTTATAAAGATGCTACACCGCTGACGAATTGTATTTTCTCTCTATCAAAAACAGTAACAGACAAATTCATAATTTTCTTCAAGTTACAAAAGTTACCTACTTTACATCATTTAAACCACCATTGAAAATTTTGAGCTTTTAATTTCATTTCAAGATACAAATATTAAAAATAATTATTTGCATGCCAAAAAATATCCATGGCACTATGTGCTTTATAGAATTAAGTACAGATTACGCATGTACCAAAAGCAAAATAAATTATTTTCCATTATTTTTTGTATTAATTATACATATATATACACAATTAAACACCAATTAATATTCAAATGATGGGTATTGTTTATGCTCTGCCGGCAATGGAGCATCTTTAGCAGCCAGTGACAGTTAAGGATGCACCAATTGGTAATTAAGTGGAGAAAAACTGGAGTACCTAGAGAAAAACCACTGACCTACAGTCAATACCTGGCAACTGCAGCATGTGGTTTTCGAGCATGATATCGATCTGAATATCAAATCAGGATAAGAGGCTATGTGACAGGGTCACCTGGACGGGATGGGATAGCTAGGACGGATGATGTCGACAACTCCTGTTTCATGGCAGAGCCATAAACAATCAACTCATATATGGATGAGAACGTTTTTTGTTTAAGATGCATGGAGTTACTTCAAAAACTACCATAATTTGGGAAATTTTGGCGTTCAGCATTTTTGTGCAAAAATGGGATGGATAAATTCTATTTTTGGATATCCATGTGCGAATTGTACCTACCTTGTATATATGATTTCACAAATGTCGTTAAATTTACATAAAAAAAAACAACAACCCTTGAACACCTGTTTCTTTTTTGGGAAATTTTGGCGTTTGGCATTTTTGTGCCAAAATGGGATGGATAAATTTTATTTTTGGATATCCATGTGGGAATTGTACCTACCTGGTATACATGTTTTCATAATGTCATTAAATTTACATTAAAAAAAACAACAACCCTTGAACAGGTGTTCTTGTATTATTTGTTTATGTAATGTGATATACCTGGAAAGTGCATCATTACATTTGTAATCAATAGAATGATGCAGATGAATTTATCTACTGTATATCATTTGTAAATAATACTTACATGGTTTGATACTCAATTCATGGAGATAGAATTCCACAACCTTAATATTCGGTCAAAAGGCAATATGAATATAGTCAAATTATTTTAGTGGGTTTAATTTTGGTGCTTACATGCCAAATACATCAAAATATGAACACATCTAAAATATCCTAATTTACGCTATTTTAACTACATATTGTATTATGACGTAATATTTCACTCATGGTGATTTTCTCCGCAATCATCTCAGACATACACACGTATCTGAGTTAGACACTTTAAGCGTATTAATCAGAGGCAAGCTATACACCAACAACCGATTTAATACCGTCATTTGCAAGTTATTTTCTGATCTGAATCTTAAATTACCACCCAGACTAACATCATTTCTGAAGCTATGTTATATATGTGCATTTCAACACAAGATTAAGTGTCGAAAAGGAACGTGGAAATTAATTAAAAGGCACCGTTTAATTAAATTGGCGTTTTTGTCTTTTAGAATTCTATACAGAGATATTTTAGAACAGAAAATTAAACAGATCACCCCTGTATAAAACAGCCATCGTAAGTTTGATTCATTTCCGATTCCATTTCATTTATCTCCTCCCTGGGTTTCCATCTTGTGTTTGTTGTGTGCTTTCTATTCAAAGTTTTTTTCCCCAGCTAAAATCTTGGGAATTCCATTCATAATGCACAAGTGCATCTAAACACTTTTGCTAAAAGCCAAGTGCTGCTGCCTGCTATTTAAACTGTAAGATTTTTATTTCCCTAAAATCTCCATCGCTCGTTGATAGTACTGCGTATAATTGCAACGTTACCAAAGAATCTTTATTGTCTTTTCCTGTGCCGCCATAACGAAGCAAATGTGATTCATTAAATTGTACTACTGAGTTAGGCGATCATTTTTGAAAGATAACAAGAAAAGAAGTTTATGATTTTGATCATCATATAACACACAGAATGTATTCATCGTTCCATAAAAATGGCATTTGTCTTCAAAACTGACCATGCCCTCAGGGCTATAAAACTTGGTAAAACTCGTTTTTCCCGAAGAATGGTTTACAATCTGAAGAGTTGACAGTTATTGCTAAAATAATAAATATTCTTTTTGTTTTGAAAATTAATCCTGACAACTTTTACCAAATCAAGACATCAATGTCAATGTTAGGGTTTGAAACAACAAGAAACTAAAATCTCCTTCAAACATTTCTAATTAAGTTAAAATCCACTTAAACTATTGCAAAATGAAGTTTTACACTTGTTCACCAACAGTTTTCAGAATTACCTCTAAAGATAATGTTTTAACATTGTAAAAGTAATCTCTTCTTAATAAAACAAGCCATACTCCACCAATACTTGTATAATTATTCCTTTTAAAGTCAAATATCATCGAAATTTTTTTTTTTATATATCAAAACCTGCCTTAGCGACCACCTCTGTATTGAAAACCACTTGCTTAAGAAAAGTCCATTATGTTGGGGTTCCAAACAAACATTTTCAACACAATTCAACCTGTGTATAAAGACCACCTGGCTACATAGACAATTTTGTCTTTATGTCCCTTGCAACGGGACTAATTCACGTACCACGTGATACCCGATAACGTTTGTGCGGGACTAGTATCTCCAGTGGTGATGGAACGTAACTCTTTGTAATCTTCCCGCTGAAATGACGTTATCCCGCGATAACGTCATTTGACGTCATTCCATCACCAATAGAAACAATAGTCCCGCACAAACGTTATCGGGTATCACGTGGTACATGAATGAGTCCCATTGGATGATCTTTATAGACAGGTCTGACTGTAGATATATCAAGTTAACAATTACACTTCTATTTCAAAATATGAAATAAAATTTGTCTATAATGATCTTAATTCTAATGACAATGAAACTGGGACGGTGGTGGCCGAGTGGTTAAGAGGTCTCGACATATTACCACAAAACCTCCACCTCTGGGTTCAGAGTTCAAATTCCATGTGGGGCAGTTGCAAGGTTCTGACCGTTTAGTTGGTGGTTTTTCTCCGGGTACTCCGCTTTCCCTCTACCAACAAACCTGGCGCGTACTTACATGACCCTGGATGTTAATAGGATATCAAATTGAAATACCAAAACCCAAACCAAGACAATACAACTCAGAGGAAAATTTATCCTTAAGCACGATTGACATTCATAAGTGGCAACACTGAATTTGTATATACGTACATATTGATTTTATGGTATATAAGGCTTGTTTACAACCATAAAGAAAGTTTCAGCCCCAGGGGCCAGCTCCACTCACATCTGGTCAGGAAGGGAACACATGCATATAGCTCGCCAATTATATACAGTCATGAGTAGTTATAAGAACTTTTGGTGCAGAATAATATAAAATGATAGATATAATGAGTTATAGCTGCTAGGTTAGAAGCTAATTGTACTTTTGTAGACGCCTATGTCATATACCGAAGGTATACACATAGGTCAAACCTAACATTACTTACAATCATAAGTATTTTATGATCACTTTTATGCTATACATAAAACAACATTTGGTAATCTCAATGTCATAGAGGTCCATTGACCTTTACCAAAGTTGCCATGCAATACGTCTTTTTCGAGATCCCAAACCGGCTTGGGTCAAGTACAATTAACAGTTGATTAGTCCCATCTAACCAGTGAGTATGACGTCATGAACATGAAACACATATCATGACGTCATGATCATCGGAAGGTGGGACTAATTAACAGTAAATAGTACTTTACTAACATGGTTTTGGGATCCTGAAACCCCCGTATTCTAACGGTTTGGGTGGAAAAAAAGAACAATCAATCCTTTGGGAACCCTCTAAGCCACATATCAGGATAAATCCTGCCCTCCCCTATTTAAAAGTGGAATAATCTCCAAGTCATCCGGTTTTTTCCATACCCAACTGTCATTAGAAAAGCTTGCATTGTTTGCATCCTAGGGCCACAATCACGATAAATTATATGATAAGTTTATTGGTGTGGATCTGTACGCCTATAATAACTTAATGGACGACCATACAAACACCTAACCTAAAAATAAACATTAAAAAATATTGCATTTCCACCAAATCGTTCAGGCTGAGATATCTAATTGGTCACATTGCTTAGAAAAAGTCGTTTAGGAAATGAAGGCCGATGATAGTATCGACATCTGGTGGCGTGGAAGAGTACTAACGCACCGACGTGAGGGACGTCATCTGATTATTTATCATAAGCTGTATTTCTCTCGAGGACCATTTAACGCTTATTACGCACACATATCGTGAGATTTAATATAGAGCTCCGCTGAAGTCCTGTCACACATCATAATTAGAATTGTGGCACCTGAACAGGCCACCGAGGTTTACAATGATTAACGCGGCATCAATTCAATGTCGGCCACCCCAAAGGTACAATATGTTGTTTAGGCCTTAACCGTTTAATCAGAAAGCAGTAGTCCCAAATTTATCTGCATAAATCTTGACTTGGCATTAAAATTAATTACACTGTGAAGAGAGGAAAATCTTGTACTCTTATGCTTCGTAGTTTTCTCCTCCATTTTCCCCTCTCCTTTGATCTCTTATTTTGAGATTTCAACTTTCGCTAACCTTCAAATTTAGACTCCATTGACATTTAAGATACAGTTGTGGGGCAGACGTCACAAAAATGGCTGTAAATCATGCTTGTGATCTGCAAATGAATTTCCATTGTCTTAAAGTTTTAATTCTTCTGCATGAAAACTAATACAGAAGTAGTGATCTGTCTTAAAATTCAGTAATTAAATTCCAAATAATTCAGAGCATTTCCAATGTAAGAAAATTCAATTATAAATAACAGGATTTCTCTTACATTTATTTTCATAACATTTCTCTTTTGTCAAGGTTGCAATTGAAATGTCATGTAATGTTAAGATCATGAATGGTAGCCATTCTGCTCATCCAGAAAACCGGTATAGCTATAGTTCTAATGAATAGGTCAAATTTGATCTCCAAAAAATTGGCGCAAAAATCAAAGGAATGGTAGCCCACTGTTACACTAGACATTGGGGCATTGAAATGCCAATTTTCTCTCCCGGAATTTAGAGCAAAACTCAAAGGAACAGTAGTCATTTGCTCATCTTGAAACAAGATGCATTGCTCAAAGGAATGGTAGTCAGCTACTCTCCTAGACATTGGTGCATTGACGTAGCAATTTGCTCTCACAGATATTGGGGCAAAGCTCAAAGGCATGGAAGTAATAATTTTCTCTCCCAGAAAAAGGCATTGTTCTTAGAAATGGTAAGGAATGGTATTCCCAGACATAAGGTGCAGCTCTTGGGAATGGTAGGGAATGATATCCTTGAAAATAAGGCACAGCTCTCGGGAAAGGCAGGGGGCGAATTATTCCTAGAAAAAGCAGCACATAGTCTAGCTCTAAGGATCGGATAACTCGCACAATATCTCATTACCCTAATATGTCAAGTTTGTGGAAATAGAAGAAAGACACATGATTAGGGTGTCAAGATTCTGGCAGACTGACAGAGTATCAGGCTCCTATGACTGTGCTAGGTAGAATGGACTGTCCAGTTAGAGCTTCAGGAAAGCTGCTCATCAATCACAAGACCGTTGTCCAGCTGGGTCTGTATGTCCAGTCGTGGACTAATCATTTTTTTCGACCATTTAGTGGTCAGAACTCTGAGAGGGGGACAATATCTTTATTTCCATTCATGTTTAACAGTCAAGCAGAAGTTGCTAAGAGATAATCCTGTCACTTTTATACTGTAGGTCAGGAAGTGTCATATAATCTTATATAATGGTTGTAGCTAGGGCCTCAAAGGAAATGTCCAATTATAACTGTATAATGGTTAGGAGCCCATGAAAAATACTTCTTAGAACCCGTACAAAATAGGAAGTGCTACAGGAATTAAGTCAGAAACAATGGTAAGCTCACGCCTATAAGGAAAAATATCTTCATTGAACCGTACAAATTGTTATTAATTCACACAGAGGTGTTCAGTCATCTATAAAAATAATTTAGACACAGCATTTCCACAAAAATAAAAAAAATCTTCAAATTTGTCAGACTCAGAGCAGTATATTACACATGACTGTTTGATACATTAGTAAAAAAGAAGTACATTAAAGGGTTATGTTGCGGCCTAGAAATTTATGTATTTGGAATAATATCACTTTAGTCATGCAGTATTAGTGTTGCATGTTTAGAAAAAAAGCTTTAGCATTAGTTCTTTTAAGTTATAAATGTATATGGGCAAAGGGTGATGATTTTTCCCTGAAGTCTCAGGCTTTTATCATCACCACAAACTGACAACCAATGTCAGTATTTAATTTAAACATGAAGAAACAAACCATAAAACAAATTGAATTTGAATACTCTTTAAAATTCATTTCTCATAAAAGTTTTCATGATGGCCAAATATTGATTCTCACATAATGCATATCATAAACATATTTATAAAGACTAATGTATATTTACGTAAGTAGTATAAAAAACACTTCCTGGGCAGCTCGAGGATGGAAGCTGGGGTTATTCACACCTGAAAATTCATAATGGACTGGTCTATTCTTTGATTAAGAAGAGCCTAAATCTGTCTACAGGGGTGAATGAGTTAGAGTAAAAAATATGTGACCATCTGAGACTATATCAGAGCTACAATTTGTACCACTGATGGATTTTCTGTGTTAATGTTTATATAAGTGGTGTGTTTTACGGTTTTATTGTCATTTCAGTACACAACATGCTCTTTGATTGTTGTTTTATGCGTTTATGTTAGGAAGTGTGCATTTTAAAGCATTCTAAATTATTCAAAATCGACTCAACACAAAACTGGAATTTAAAACATCCACATATTCATGGCTTAAAGCAAATTGCTTCCTATATATCAGCATTATACACAAGGGGATTTGACCTTGAAACTGCAAGAAGGTCAACTTCCGGATTAGAGTATCCATGATGTCTAAATCTTAATGTGAAAATTAAAATCAATGGTTACTAACAGAGTTGTTTAAGACATTTGGTCAAAGACGTTAATACTTAGAAGGTTATTAAGAAAATGCTCTAGACATATTCTGTATGTTACAGCTGTTTTAGATCACCGGTCAGAAACTTGAAGGGACATAAAAAATAATTTAAATGACCCAATAGACTCATTCATTCAGTTGTTTCCGATATCCTGTGATAGACTTTGAGACAAACAAGGTCAAATAAAAAAAAACCCACAAATGGCCAGGCATTTATGCTAAAGCTATGGTCGAAGGTTCAGAAACACACAAATGAAAACACTGACTCTTTCCATACATTTGTTATAGTTTTCTAGTTAACATTACTAAGAGAAAATGCAAGACCAAAAAAAAGAAAGAAACTCTAAACCCATTCCTTATATGTTACAATTTAGTCTAATTAAGTTCATTGGTTTGAAGTTCAGGGACATACAAAAGAAAACACTCTTGACTCTTTCTTTAGTTGCTTTAGACTTAGAGAAAATGAAAGGCCAAAAAGGAAAAAAGGAAAAGACCCATTCCTTATGGAAGTGTGTTTTATATATCTAGTCATAGTTTCAGAGACAACCCTGTAAGGCCAAAAATGATAAAGCAGTATTACTTGTATTGGAGCACTTTCAGATCACTGGTCAGAGGCCTTTTATTATAAAGACATGCAGGACAGAAAATGGCCCAACACCATCCTCTAAGGTCAGAGGGTAATTGAACCATTTAAGATCCTAAATGCACCATGACATTATTAGTTTAGTGGTAAAATTAAATACCACTAATGTTTAATCCCAGGGCACCCAACGGCCCAATTTGGAGCTACAATAAGAGACTGAGCATTGATACAAGGTCAAATGTATCTATAGTGACCAATTGCAACTGCGTATTAGCTAAAGCTATAGTGACCATATGCGAGTGACGTCAGATTATTACACTTTGATAATTAACATTGCTCAGTTATTACATTCCATAATTGCATATGGAATTTGATGATGATCGTTAATATCCAATAATTCCTAGCCTTGATTGAAGTTGTTAGATCATGTGACCAGCCTGTTAATCAGGTCATGTGACCAGCCTGTAAACCTAATACAGATTCCCCCCCCCCCCCTGAATAGAAAATTGTATAACATACATTAACTATTTGTTGTCTAGAAATATATGTTGTTTCCTTGGTAGCTTTGAACTACCATTAAAACCCACAAAATATGTTCCATAAAATATAACCTTTTTTAACTTTGAGCTAATTCCCTTTTCTTTATCAAACTTTTTGAAATTTTACATTAGTTTCTATGATAACCATAACTGGTGTTCCCAAGGGCTAACAACCTTGACATCATAAAAAACAGCGCATACAGGAACAACATTTCAAGATAAACTATAATTTTTTCTGATTAATTAAATTTCCACTTTCCTACATGATTAAGTGTTGTCAAGGTTTTGTAGAAATAAAAGCAGTATTTCATGCACAACATCATCAATCTATTCT
Organism: Argopecten irradians; assembly: GCF_041381155.1. NCBI lineage: Eukaryota > Metazoa > Mollusca > Bivalvia > Pectinida > Pectinidae > Argopecten > Argopecten irradians. The sequence goes on along the minus strand of NC_091141.1, from coordinate 36,376,341 downwards.
AGTTTTAATTATAACTGCATTTCCTGGAAGCCATTTTTTCCAAATTTAAATTTCAAGGTCTTTTTCATCATATTAAGACAGATGTACCAGCTAGACTATAAATAAATGACAAGCTTTCTCTAGCCTTGTTATTTTTTCCTTTAGGAATTTTTCTAACAAAGCAAATCTACACATCATATAAACTGTTAATTCTGCATTTATTCCAGGTATATATGCATTTGCACCTGCACACACATTTGAATTCATATTTCTGATATGTTATACTTTATAAACAATATGAAATTTTGTCAAAATAAGAATATCAGAAGTCAAGGTCAAGAAAGTTCAGATAGGGTCAAGCAAGGCAAGATAGTCTCAAACAAGGTCAAATTCGATCAAGCAAGGTCAGATAGGCTCAAGCAAGGTTAGATAGGGTCATTCAAAATCGGATAAGGTCAATTAAGGTCGGAAAAGGTCAATCAAGGTCTAATAGGGTCAAGCAAGGTCAGATAAGGTCAAGCAAAGTCAGATAGTCAAGCAAGCTCAGACAGTCAAATGACAAAATCTTACACAATGTAAACCTTTTAAGATAAACTCACTCAAGGTCACCTAATTGGTACTCAAGGTCGCATAAGACCAGACATTGTCTCAATGCCTATAGATGTAGTACCCTAACGAGAATTAATTAACATCAATACATTTAACCATTTTTTAATCAAATGTTTATTGCTATTTTCGGACATGCATCATGACCTGACTCTCCTATCTTAATTGTCACGTAAGCCATGTTGCTGAACCCCGAAACTGCACATAAAATAAGTTGGGCAGACGTCGCACTTGTCTGCTCCCACCAATATTCCTGATGATGTTTCGGTTAGCTTATGGCAATACGGATATTGTTTTCTGAGTCTTATTTGAGACGGCAGGTGTATGGCTGTGCTGCAGTGAAGCAATATTGTATAATATCACTAGCTTGTGATGTGACACATACACCCTGAGGTGTTCTTATACAAGCATCTTGTCTGCCAGGTGTTATTGTCCATATATGGTAACAAGGATTATTCATTCCATATTTATTTTTACATGTTTACATATTTAAATGACTTTAAGAGTGAACTTGATAAGATATCTAAGCCATTTTTTCATTGCAGTTGGCCATAAGATAGTATTGTATATTTTAACCCAACAATTGCTATAAGATAGCATTGTACATTTTCACCCAACAAATAAAACCATGCAATGAGTCTACCTGAATTCTTGTCACAAACTGCATAAACGTATAGCATATCGAATTTGTGGGGTCAATATTTCCTATATGGTCCATACTAATGAAGGTTAATTTTTGCAGTTCTTTAATTCCTATAATTTTTGTGCTTTTGTTCTTAGCTATGTCAATGAATTTTTCGAATATTTCACTGTTGTTTACGATTCAGATTGAAGTGAAATGTGATTATCAGCGAAAATAAAATACCCACAAATTTTAACCCTTATACAGTATATTGGTCACATTGATAGAAAGAAATTTGATTTTTTTTTTCTAAACTCCATTCTGCCTTTTAATTGATTAACATTAGTATTAATTTTACTATTAATTAATACCAACATTTTCACAAAATTATAATACATTCAAAATCAGTTAAACATTAATGTGCAAATTCAAATAAAATATAGATTTATATGAACAGACTCAATGCAGAAAACCCATGTACATGTTCAGACAGGTGACCCCTGACCTTTTTAAATCCATTTGGGGTATCTGTTAACTTAAAATTTACTTCATTACATAATGATTAGGCTCATTACGATGAGTTAAAGATGTAATAATTCATCCTTTGTATTATATATAATAAAACATCTAATTTTTTTTTCTTTTCTATTCTTTCTTTTTTCGGGCTCGATTTCCTGAAAAGTATCATGTTTCGTAACTAATACCGTTTTGTAACTGAATACTAAGGTCTGAATATTATATGTAGTTAACTATGCGGAAACATCACCAGGTTGTGGTCTGATTTGATTGACTTTGCGACAGTATGTGAGGTCCGCAGTCGTGTGACACCCAAACACAATAATAATACTCCCACACTCACTGCACACGTATTACATTTTATTGATCTGCACTATAAACACTTCCTGTTAATTCAGGTGAACTGCACGGTCCGATTTTAACTAACGAAAGAAACCAATTAAACATCAGTATTCGCAACAGAGTGGATATTGAAATAAATCAATTTACGAAACAGAAACAAGTGATTGTGGCCTGTCAAAACATGTATAACAGCAATGCAGAGTGTATTTAATTACATTATATACTTAAGATACGTATTCAATCGACTTCGGGCGCGAGTAGTTGGGAATGTTAAATAAGCGAGTATTAATGCTGGGATCAATAATCACACAGTTAATTGGGTTGTTAATTAAACGGCCCCAAAAAGTAATTACACAACAGACAAATCAATGACCAGGTATCAAATAGTTTTTGTTGAGACGTCGGAAACAATTATTAATTTTATTTTTCGTATTGCAAAATATTTATCAATAACTTACTCATGCTACAGTGAACGTAATGAAATCAATTGTAATTGAATACAACTGAATTAACATCTTTTATATTTGAACTTCTTTGATGAGATTTTCTCTTTGTTTTGATAAAATTGCCTATCATAAGTTTTTCAAAACGCATTCCTTTAATTTTAAATTACCGTATTCGCCGTAATCCATAGCACCTCTCTCCTCTCTTGAAGGAGTTGAAGTTATATATAAGTACCCCCATCCTATCCCAAGGATTCAACAATACTGTGTCATTGGCATTGTATCACAGTAATCCCATATTACATGAACTTGTAAGTCGTTAACGTTCACTAATAGAATCTTACATGGGTCTGTCAAGTAGACAGGGATATCTCAACTCGACCAATATCTTTCACGAGGGTTGAGATATCCCTGTCCACTTGACAAACCCATGTTTGATTCTTTTTCTCCTATACTTAGTAGAAAAAATAACGAAATTCTGTTGGTTTTCAGCTTTTTCATAGCGCCATCATCGCAAGAACGTCATTATTGATGACGTCATCCACAATGCACACCACAGTTACGCCACATGTATTAATGACGTCACATTATTGTCTAGCGGGTGTGAGCTGTCTTACACCCCATGGGATAACCCTGTGAAGTACGAGAGAAATGTGAATCCCAACGTAATAATGCGACTCAAAGTTAAAGGCATATGCATGTTTACTGCGACAGATCAGTGTAACATGAGTACAGAAAGAGATAAAATATGGCTGACTTTTTTTGAGGTTTTTCAAAAATAAAAGCTACATTTTTGTTCCCGTATAAGTGCCTCTTTGTTCTAATTTGTTAATGCCCTGGGGGCTCATTACGGCAAATACTGTATCTATTAGATGTACACATCAAAGTCTCCAATTCTTGAGCTGCTTATGAGTCAGGATTATATACATGTATGTAATTTTTTAAATTAAATCTATATTAGAGTTTTTCATTGACATTGTCTTACTTGGTATTAAACAGCCAATTTTCTTTTCAGATCAATGTGCCATGAGATTGGACGTGGAACTAAGTCAAAATACCCAGAGAACAACCGGGCATCAACCTATGGTCAAAATACGAGAATTGTTCCATGAAGAATTTAACTCATTTATCCCTGAAATTTCATAATGGACTGTTCTACTCCTTGATTCAGGAGAGTCTAAATGTGTCTTCAGGGGTGAATATTGTAAAATGATAGAAATTCTTAACCACTTAGACACCATCGCCCCTAGCTTTTTTGAGATTTTCCGTTTCAAAATCTGGAACATTTGAAAATTAAACAAATGTCTCAAAAATTCCATTTAATGATTTCATGCCAATGATTGAGACTTCTACTGTGTGATGTTTTGTGAAAGCAACATGATTACCAACTTCATTGGCAGCAGTAAAATAATGGATCCATACCCCATATTATTTCCAAGAATTGATTGACCTGAAAATCCTAAAACTTCAAATATCGTATTATAATATAAGGACAATGAAGACTACAGAGTACAAATATTGACATTTTAGCCACAGAAAAAACAAATATTGGATTTCTATATCAGATTCTTCATATATGACTAAGAAAATACTTATACCAAGAGTTTACTTGAACTTCTAAAGACTAAAAAATCATTGAGCAAATCTTTTGTCGCTAAACCGAAATCAATGGCGAACTCTGTCAGAGAAGTATTTGTGAGACAAGAAGTCTCCTTTATGTGTTTGAATAAAGCTCTTATGGTGTTAATACATACAGGAATGTGCTGACAAGTGGTAACATCTGAGGAACGTTACAGCGCCTGGCATTTCATCTTAAGTTCTTAAATCAACTGTATATGCTCTTAAAACATCGACAGTATATAATATACCTCAGGAATGTCAAAACGTGACACGTCAAACTTGTTTTTTCAAATGAATTTTTTACCAAAGAAATCCACAGAATTTCTTAAGATTTATTCACTGAATATATATAGGATCTTAAAGGAGTATTTATTTGATATGTGATTGTAAGAGAAAAGTCTAAGAAGTTTTTATTTTTATTTTTGTGAGCATTGGCAGAAAAAAACAAAACTTCCGGACGAGTTTCACTAAATATCATAAGAATTGAACACAAATTTAATATACATTTTATCACAAAATTTCAATGAATTTTAACTCTAAAATGTGCTGCAAAAAATCCAGTGAAGGCAGCCATTTTGTCCTGTACTGTCCCGGAAATCTTAAAGTCACATCAATTTTCCTGTCTTCCAATTTTCACAGTATTACTTAGTATTATCGTGAAAACATCAAATTCAACTGAACAGTTTGAATTTAAACATCATCGCCAGGTGTTTGCAATACACAATTTAATAAAGTTCAACACTGTATTTCACTGTGTAACAGGAATAAGCGTGTAACATTTTTGTGAAATGCAATTAACAGAATAATTTCTGCAAATTTGTAATACTCTACTTGTGTATCACATGACTTGACCACACAGAGTTATCTCTTATTTACGTACGCGAACCTGACATTTTCTCATGGACTATCGATCATGATGAAATCATTCTTAGACGGTATTCTAAATTAAAGAAAGAATACCTTCTTGAAACAACCTGAAATTGTGAATGATTCTTAGTAAAAAAATTTTTTTTTAAAAATTGTGAAAAAAATCTGACGATTTTTCACACATAAACAACGTCCTAAAATAGCAACTGACCAATCAGGCGTTTGAAATACGATGCGTCAATACGGGATATGATAGTGAAATGAATTACTGGCTCTGACCTTTCCAAACACGGACGGAATCCTTCCAACTGGAAGACGGAAAGAGAAGTTAATTACATCAGTTTCCGAACCATTCTCTCCTTGTCCGGCCTCTGAATCCCAGTTAAGCTCCGGAGATAATGTACGAGCAGTGTTTAATTTCACATCATTACCCCCTGCAATGTAATCTAATCTTATATGAAATCGCCATAATCGCCAACATGTGACTAATTTTCTGACCCTCCCTCATGAATATTCATCAATAAAGCCCATTTTGCCATGAATATTCATTGATATAAATCTTTATTTAAATGGAATTTTATTGTCAGTGGCGACTTGTGAGGAAGAAGAGGAATTCGCTGGGGAAGTTTAAAGTTCTGCTGCATATTTGATTGAATGTCAGACTATATGACAAATGTAAATATTGTACTCATAAGTGAATCTGTGACATCTGAAAAGTCTACCAGGCTGAAAGATAATCACTTTTTATTGCAAATGTTTAAAGATAATGTAGACACTTGGGGAATCTGTAAGAATGAGACTAAATCATATGACAATGGCTACTAGCTCTTGTGACACATGGGTGAAACATGGAACGTTTTTATGATGATATTTTGCGGCCAAATCTATCAGTTATATATTTACTATATTAGGTCAAGAATATATCAGTACTGCAGTCAAACCTGTCTACGAAGGATACCAAATGTCCTTTATAGACAGTTGTCCTTTATACAGAGGTCAATCAATGTTACAGTAAATTGGACCAAATTGGGTTGACGAGTCTGTCCTTTGTAGACCTTCATATAGAAGTTCATGTCCTTTATAGCAGGTTCAACAACAAACAAAAATCTTTGAATTTCAAAACATGAAAAGTTTTTAGGCCCCAGAAATTTCTCACCCTTTTTAAATATTTACAAATGTACATTCGTGATATTTTTGAGTGAATCCTTGGAAGCAAGATAAAATAGATATATTGCTTACCAAGTAAAAAATATTCTCTTTTGATTTTATTGCAGATCATGAGGATCCTAAATACTCTACAGCTTTATAGAAAGACTGCAGTGTTCCATGCTCAAGAAAAAATGGATATATATACACAAAATATTCCCTTTAATATAGTTTTTAGGCAAGAGTACATCATGCTTCTTCTAAATATAAAATTTCTTGATTAACAAGATACTTCCTGATATGTTTAAGGAACTTGTTAAGCCTTGATAATTCAAGAAAGATCTACAGTTTCTATGGTTAACAATTTCTAACAAACACAAATATCACAAAACAAACTCAAGAATTTCCTTAATGTTTTCCTTCATCATAATACTTTTATCTTTCCACAAAGAGCCACCTCATTACCAAGATAACTTTTATTTCAGGATAGGTGCCATCATGAGCCCTCTGGTGTATATGTACAAAAGTCATTGGAAGTGCAAACTTGTCTCTGACCTGACCTATAATTCCAGTCATAATGTTACCAATACTTCTTACAAAAAACTTTTCAGCAATAGCCTACAAAAAACTTTTCAACAATAGCTACCAGGGAGCCAAAATGAGCAAGAGCTCCACTGCAATGGACAAGACCTTCCTGACACTTAGGTACAACGGTTACATTCCAGCTGTATTTGAGATTTTTGAAAATTCTGTCACAAAAGACAATGTCATATATAAAGTAGACATCAGCCAGCTTGGAGCTTAGACACAAGCACCGTAGTGAGACAAAACAGGTGATAAAAACTACCCAAGATGGCGATATATTTTCTAAATAAACCCCTAGAGGCATATTTTCAATGTGATCGAGAGACAGCTAGACCATATTGCTTCTGCTTCAAAAGAGGACATGTTGGTGTTACCAAACCAACGTACCACATAAATGAGTGAACTGGAGCAATGTTAAAAGGGAACAAATGAATGTATATATCATATGAAATCGATTAAAGTTGACAAAATTTGGTGATTTCGTTCTACTGGTATATAAACAGATGTAGATTGCTAAATGTCTTTCTATACACTGTATAATATATAAAGCTGTTTTTATTTGTAAAGGACTGAAATTCACTATAATCGTGTTCATGTAAGTTTCTGCCAAATTATAAGAATTCGCAATTTTATCAAGGTGAAAGAATGACTTAAAGCTTAAATGTTGGAAAATAACAACTGGGGGAACTTTTCTCCTTGCGAATAAGTATGAAAGAGGAAATCTTAAAAACTTCTCGATGCGATCCCACAGTTTTGTTAAATTACGTTTTCACCGATAATATTAGCTATATATAAGGTCTTTTAGTTAGGATATGGTATAGGAGGGAAGCCAGAGGTCTCAGAGAAAAGCCACAGACCACTGGTCAGTAAACAGAACTTATACCCTCAGCGGGTCTTTAGACTCTGTTACGGACATAGCTTGAATTAATCTTAGTAACGTATCCTAAGTTATACAATGCCATCGATAAAGCTCACAAGCATCTAAATCAAGTGTTGCTGTGTGTTTGATTAGGGATTGACTTAGATACACATTATTTCTTTCATCATAGAAATGCAGAACTAAACAATTTGCTCTTAAGAGACCTACCAAAGATTCTCTATACATCCAAGACATTAGCCATTGTCTTTTAAGGACTCAAATTACATAAGATGTGATGGAAATACTTCGCCGTAAATTTTCTACCAAATTTAACTGTCGTGGTTCGCCCCATACGGATGCTATGTGATACAATGATCCCGATTTCTTCATGACTTCTTGAAAACAGATAACAGTAAAGTGTATCATCATATCTTTAAATCTTTGATAGATAGTGTTATTGAAAGACAATGCTTCGTCTTAATGGAATCCTGCATGCTATTTACTCGTACGTAACCTCTCCTTTCGGTGGCCAGGCCGTGCATGCAAACCTAAAACCCCCCATTTAGATCAATATCCCTGTATATTTTTTCTGATGAAATCGTTTTGAATTTCAACAATGGATTCAAGAAATGCAAAACTTGCCCAGAACTTGAGGCATTTTAAATTTCCATCATTTTCTAAAAGCCATAAACCAAAATTGCAGTATGATTATTTCTATAATATGGTTAATGTTTGATTAACATGAATTGTTGATCAGAACAATCCAGGAAATGTCTTTGAAAATGTTACAAATGAGCCTGAGTCGTAATTAAAACTAAATTTTAAAGATGCTCCACTGCCAACAGAGAATAAGCGATACTCACCAATTTAACATTAATTGGTGTTAAAATTATGTATATATATGTCTAATTAACCAAAAAATAATATAAGATAATTTCTTTTGCTTTTAATGCATGCGCAATCAGGAGTTCCGTGTATATATCTCAACCGGTTTTCCAGTTATGCTGCGGAAACGAACCTGGTACAAAAATATGATATTTTCAGCAATGTTTCCATGGTTACGGAAAAAGTGAAAAAAATGAAAACCTAAAAATTGCAAAAGGCACTACTAGACCATAAGAACAATGTGTCTATGAAGTTTCATGGAAATATCTCTGCTGGTTTTAGAGTTGTGCTCCGGAAACGATTCTTACACAAAAATCTGCCATTTTCAGCAATGTTTCCATGGTTACAGAAAAAAGTACAAAAAATGAAAACCTTAAAATAGCAAAAGGCACTACTAGACCATAAGACCAATGTGTCTATGAAGTTTCGTGGAAATATCTCTTCTGGTTTTAGAGTTATGCTCCGGAAACGAACCTGGTACAAAAATATGATATTTTCAGCAATGTTTCCATGGTTACGGAAAAAGTGAAAAAAAATGAAAACCTAAAAATTGCAAAAGGCACTACTAGACCATAAGACCAATGTGTGTATGAAGTTTCGTGTCAATATCTCTACTGGTTTTAGAGTTATGCTCCGGAAACCATTCGTACGGACGGACAGACGGACGGACGGACGGACGGACGGAACCCATTTGTATATCCCCCGCCAACTTCGTTGGGGGGGGGGATAATAAAGAAGATGTTTTGCAGAAATCGGAATATTTGGATATTAAAGCGGTAGGCGGAATATCAGTCTCAAAAGCGGTAGACTTCCGCCTGAATCGGTAGGGTTAACATACTGCTTAATACTTTTATATTGAAGTAGAATTAGAAGCTCAAAACTTTTCAATGGCGGTAATGGTGTAAAGTAAGTAACTTTTGTAACTGAAAAGAATTACTTATTTTTCTGCTCCTATTTTTGATAGAGAAAAATTACCATTTGTCAGCGGTGGAGCATCGATCTTTAAATTGGCAGAAGACAGTAACGTATTATAAAATATACATGTAACTCTTTTTTTTTTTTTTTCAAAAAGTGTGGTATGTTATCACAGCAGACAAAAAGGACATTATTGGTTCTTTAATTTATTTGTCATCCAGTTCCACTTTTACTATGGGCTTCTTCAGGACACATTTCCATATTTTTACTCCCAATACACTAAAAAGGAATATCTCAATGTATTATGAATTTTCCCTTTTTTAATAATTCTTTTTAATTATTATTATTTCTGTTTAATATGGAGGGCATAACCAGAGTCAATAAAATACTCAGCTGAACCATACAGACCCTCTGGGCCTTTTGAACCATTAGTATTCCGTATTTGCATATTACAGTTATCTGCCCTTTCTTCTAGGTATTGATTATGACGACATGTGTTTGTGATGTAACGTCATACTTTTCAGAGAAAACCACAGGAGTTTGGCTCACAAAATAATGACGTCGCCATGGATACCTACCCAAGGGGAGGTTACTCTGTAATATGCAGACAGAATACAGTACCAGGCACACAACAGGATTGTTGAATCTGCAGATTTCTGGCGGGGGGAAGTAATCAAAAAATTATTATGAGGCCTTGAAGGTACAAAACAGTGCTTGCATGAATACATTTCAATTCTTTCATGACTGTCAACACTGCAACTTCTAAATTCTTTCAAGAAGCCTTGAAGCCAATAAAATGCCATCAATTTGTTTGAATGCTACAATCATATGCAGATCAATAGTCTGCCAGTGTCACAAGGACCTGGCCATGACAAGTCAAGTGGTATGTTTTTATCTTGGTTCTACCAACACTAATTACGTTCATCTGAGATCTAAGCTGGCTTCAATCTTAAAAATGGTCAGAATGAACATCTTGAAGGGAAAAAATATTAAACGGGCTGCTTGGAATGGAACACCGTGATAGCTGATTCCTTGTTCAGAAACTAGCTGTAATAAACTCTTGCTTAAAATGTCCACAATTTGCATAAATTTACCGTTCCTGAAGCCAACAACAATCAGTAAAATCGCTTTGGCATTTCAACACGCTAGGATGGTTTGCATCCATAATATCGGCAATTACGCAGGCCAATATCACATTTTTTCTTTCAGCAGAAAATATGCATACATTTTGTATAGGGTTTGACAAAAAGATCTATCTCACAATATCAAAGTATAGTTTATAGTAAAATCTGTTTACAAAGACCACCTGTGTATAATAATTACCAAATGGTCAGTTTCAACATGATATGACCTCTGTATAAAGACCACCTTCTTAATAAGACCACTTTTTCAGGGTCCTAAATGCATATGGTTAATTTTAACAACTGACCTATGTATAAAGAGCACCTGCTTAATAAGACCACTTTTTCAGGATCCCAAATGGTCAATTTCAACACGATATGACCTCTGTACAAAAGACCACCTGCGTAATAAGACCACTTCTTCAGGATCCTCAATGCATATGATTAATTTTAACTTGACCTCTGTATAAAGAGCACCTGCTTAATAAGACCACTTTTTCAGGATCCCAAATGGTCAATTTAAACACAACTTGACCTCTGTATAAAGACCACCTGCTTAATAAGACCACTTTTTCAGGATCCCAAATGGTCAATTTAAACACAACTTGACCTCTGTATGAAGACCACCTGCTCATTTAATTAATAAGACCACCTTTTCAGTGTCCAAAATGCATATGATTAATTTAAACACAACTTGACCTCTGTATAAAGACCACCTGCTTTATAAAACCAATTTTTATAGACAGGTTTGACTGTACTTTAAAGCTGTGTAGTACTACATTCGTATTGCACACGGAATATCGTAGTGTGTATTACTTGACTGAGGCAATCTTAAGAAATGTCATATTAATTGAAGACCATTTGACATCAATTTTATATGTAATTACGCTACTATGTTAGTCAGGTGAAAGACATGTTAAACAATAAAATCGTCACACAGAAAAACACAAACACGGAAGTGGATCAAGTTAAAAAGACAACAAATAATTGGTTGTCGCAGGTTTGACATATTACTTATAGTACTTTAGCCCTTAAAATTACATCTGGGTTTACTACACCGTGCTTGAGGAACAGGACGGGAAATAATGCAAGTAACAAATTTGACCCAATAAGCATCTAGCACACGTAATATTTGAAAAAAAATAAGGAAACACTTAACAGAACCAAATTTGGATTAGCCTTTCATGAAATCATATCACAAGGTCAGCCATAAATCAAATTGCAAAAGAAATCATTAAGGAGAGAAATTAACATCCACAGTTACCACAGCATACTGTAAGCCGGGAAATTTATCCGAAGGGGAAACTTTCGCTAATTTTGCAATGGTTGTTTGGTTGGGAAAAAAATCCCTGTGTGTAATGGTTTATACATGTATAAACATTGTTGTTCAAAATATGAAAGTGTATCTATCCCAAAAATAATAACACAGAGAAATTTTTATGCATGAAAATCGCAGAATTAAACACTCAGAAACACTATCAAAAATAAGCTTATTTCTACATTAACCAATTTTACAGAAATGTCATTTCCTAATTAGTGTTCTCTGTTAATTACCTACCTCAGCATCCGGACCCGTACCGCTTGAAACACTCCTGGAACTTGTACTAATAATACCATCCTAATACTTCAAAATCTGTTACCAGTCGTTCTTCAAATGACTTCCACAGTATAATACTTCAATTTCAAACTGCTTCAAATACCCTTTCTCAAGACATGTACTTCTTCAATAGATATTCTCTGGGTAAGAACTGTTTTCGTATTGTACCTACGTAAATATACGTAACACATACCTGGATGTTTTCTAGTGCAAGATCATTGATATATATAAAAACAAACATAAATCTGTATCTATATATATTTTAATGGGAATACACTTGATGGAACTCTCCCAAGCCGAACCTTTAGTGCGATACTATTTAACCACACAATGCAACAATGTAGACAATTACTGTTTTTCTTCATCTACAGAAGCCACAAATTACCAATCTTCAGATGTATATCTTCCTCAAGGATCATGCTTCAATTTTCCGTTTCCATAGCAACCAATAATTTTCCAAAGCTAGTTAAGTGACAATAATGGGAGATAATCCTTGTCTGATTATCCCAACGTTATGCTGAATCCCTAATGACATACGTCGGCCATTTGTAGGCATCAATAACGCAAACCAGAAGATTGGAAATCCTATCCGAGTGCTGTTGGGTTCACTGAAGTGCTTAAACTTCAGACACCAGGCATATTTGTTGGAGATTGTCAGAATTATGATGTTTACTTAAACATTAATGTGATAAAAAGAAAACCACTGGAAAGAAAATTGCAGACAATGATCGGTAAACAATAAAAAATAGCGTAATCATAACATCAAAGAGTACAACGTCAGGTACAAAAAGTAACTCCCATGGGGGCCATGCACAAATCCAACACATCACAATGGGAAAGAAAAGTGTCAATTTATATAGATAAGTGCATAATTACAGATACTCCATGAGAGTCTGCTAAAGCCATTACTGGCAGTTTAACAGAAACACCCGTCCTTAGCTTGGTTGGTATAGAAATAGTTTTCATACAAATGCCTCCCAATAGCACCCACATAACTCAAATCACTGGCATTCTTATCGTTGGACAATAAAGGCAGCCATCTTGATTTTTTACTGTAGGCTGGAGTCATTTGGTACAGCAAAGTACATTAAACTTAATAAACAGGATTTGGTAATTTCTAAACAATGCAATCAGAACAATTGAGTTCAGCAAAAAGCATATAGACCCAAGAATTTATAGGGGGTGGGGTGGTGTAAATCTGGCCTTATGGAGCCCCATCCCTTTTGAATGGATAACAACATTTAGACAGTCAGTCAAATATCATTTTTGAGTAGTTTGCAAAGTAAATGGGTATTACAAACCAATCAATCTCAGATGATTCCTTTGAAGTAGCTAGTGATTGGCTATAACTCAGAACAATGTACACAGCACAGACTGGCTGTTTCTCAAAGTTAAAGACCAACAAGCAGCTTCCTACTACTAATTGAGCCAATCACACCTTCAACAATTACATAATTACATAACCTTATTTTGTGATTTGTAGTCAAACACTAGATTTTTAAACTATCTGCCCAAATTATTGGTCTCACAAAGTTTTCAAACAAAACAAAATTCCTGAAAAAAAGATGTTCTCTAGCTAGCTCTTTGAAGTAGAAGACAAATGAAATCACTATAAAAAAGGAAAGAGGTCCACTATTACAACGAGACATATATAACCGTACATAATTGTAGCATCCCCAAACATACAGGCATTCGATTACATACCGCAACAAACTGCACACATGGGCGGCCAACCATAAATGACCTTAGCTGTTAATTAAGTTCAATCAACCAATTAACCGACAAAACAATGCATGCCGAGTCTAAAAATAGTCATGGTAACCAACAAAGTAAGATAACAATAGTTTTATCCAATAATGGATGTTTTACATATAGAGTCCATTAAGATGTGCATTTGAAAAGTGCAGCAAGAAGCAATAATTGTCAGTACAAATAAACAAATACAACAGAATAACAGAGACAATAAACCACATTATACGAATAATAAAATAACCAATATTGATATATATCATCGGATAGGGACTATTTATAAAGAGCACACTGCCTGCTAGGCCAAATAGCCAGACGACCGGAAATTAACTCGCTTTGTATATAAACACTATGTAGATATATCGCCAGCAGAAAATGTCAGCGATGCTCAAACATGTAATAAAAATGTCTTTATATGGAACAAATCAAAGAAAATGCCAAAAACATACATGGTAATATATATTCTGCAGACAAACGGTAAGCAAAATACGATCGGCAATCTTGGAATAAGTCAGCGCCAATCTGGTGCCGATTGGGAGAGGCAGTCAAAATCACCGTACAGCTTATCCGGGCTAATCAAAATGACATGAGGCCCATTCATCAAATTGATCTAAGGGTCTCCAGTCTAAGTGTTGTGTTCATGCAATAGATCTTGACCAATCAGAGCGTCCGATACAAATCTATACTTATAAAAGACAAGCTCCTATCTAATTGGTCTATCTGCGGTCTCACTAAGCAATAGATTGCCTGACTGTCAATTTAGTGTGTTTCTGGAGAGAACAGGACTTAAACGACATGTAAATCATACAGACAGCACACATATCCCCTCTGTCAGGCCATTTAATGTCACAGACATGCCAGGCTCCACTTGACTTTGTTTAGACTGGTTTTAGGAGCGTAGTGCTCACAAAAGGTCAAAACACATTTACCAGGATGTCTCCATTTCTTTTATTGACTTATAGTTATGTAGCTGCTTCTTAATTGATTTAGTGTGATTGGTCGAATATCCTTTTAGCAGCCATGGTCATTTTATGACATGCCAGATTTGTTTTTGGAGGAAAACTGATATCAAAATGTTTAAGATGGATTTCACCTAGCTTTTCTTGTGTTTCTATGTACCTGAAGATGGCCAAGAGGCCGAAAATCTGTGGAAGGGATATTTATACTATTTAATGTTTATATATATTCTCCCTCTGGAGAATTAGTATTTGGAAGAAAACTAGAGTGCCCTGAGAAAAACCACAGACCAGCAGGTCAGTACCTGGAAACTGCCCCACATGAGATTCAAACTCGTGACCCAGAGGTGGTAATACCCTGTATGTCAGGACATCTTATAACAACTTCACCTCTGCGGCTCCTATTCTTAATTGAACATTATAGATCTATTTGCATCATTCTTACTAAAGCATTATTTCAATTATGTTTAGCTAGAACAGAGGAAAAACACTTGTTGAATGCCCAACCATGAATCGAACCAGGGTCTTCTGAGTGAAAACCAACAGCTGTACCAACTGTACCAAAGCAGCTTGCTCCATCAGCTGATTGAGGTCATAAACATCATAGGTTTTGTGTTATATCAATCTAATCACAGTAAAACCTGCCTGAGTGACCACCTCTGTATAAAGACCACCTGCCTTAGTGACCACCTCTGTATAAAGACCAACTGCCTTAGTGACCACCTCTGTATAAAGACCAACTGCCTTAGTGACCACCTCTGTATAAAGACCACCTGCCTTAGTGACCACCTCTGTATAAAGACCACCTGCCTTAGTGACCACCTCTGTATAAAGACCACCTGCCTTAGTGACCACCTCTGTATAAAGACCACCTGCCTTAGTGACCACCTCTGTATAAAGACCACCTGCCTTAGTGATCACCTCTGTATAAAGACCACCTGCCTTAGTGACCACCTCTGTATAAAGACCAACTGCCTTTGTGACCACCTCTGTATAAAGACTACCTGCCTTAGTGACCACCTCTGTATAAAGACCAACTGCCTTGTGACCACCTCTGTATAAAGACTACCTGCCTTAGTGACCACCTCTGTATAAAGACTACCTGCCTTAGTGCCACCTCTGTATAAAGACCAACTGCCTTAGTGATCACCTCTGTATAAAGACTACCTGCCTTAGTGCCACCTCTGTATAAAGACCAACTGCCTTACTGACCACCTCTGTATAAAGACCAACCTGCCTTAGTGACCACCTCTGTATAAAGACTACCTGCCTTAGTGACCACCTCTGTATAAAGACCACCTGCCTTAGTGACCACCTCTGTATAAAGACCACCTGCCTTAGTGACCACCTCTGTATAAAGACCACCTGCCTTAGTGACCATCTCTGTATAAAGACCACCTGCCTTAGTGACCACCTCTGTATAAAGACCACCTGCCTTAGTGACCACTTCTGTATAAAGACCACCTGCCTTAGTGACCACTTCTGTATAAAGACCACCTGCTAAATTAAGACCACTATGCTAGGGTCGAAAATGATCAATTCAAACACAATTCAACCTGTGTATAAAGGCCACCTGACTATAAGGACCATTTCCTCTGTCAGATAAGTTGAGTGGTCTTTATAGACAGGTTTAACTATACACATTCATTCATCAATTTCAGCATAAAGACACCTTATATGGAACCTTGCAATCAACAATACCTGTGAATTATGGTATAGTCATCATGGTACATGATATAATCCTAATGCTGTACATATATATATGGTAATATATTTTATTGATCATGAGAAAAAGTGATTGGCTGTGAAGTAAGATTCATGTTGATTTCAAGCAAAGGTGTGTACTATATTTATTTGTGTTCCAACAAGCAAATTCATGGAATTTTCATCCTCTGCTTTCAGGACATATTGTAGGTAATCATTATTGTTTGTTAGGTTTAACCTTGGTTGAAACATGCCGTAGCAATCGAACTTGGCCAAGTCCTTAAGGTATTTGATCATGTTACCAAGTTTGAAGAAAATCAGTTAATATCTATTAAAGTTATTGCAGGGAAATGGCAGAAAATTACTTTTTTTTATGCAATCAAAGGGCCATAACTCTGCTAAATAAGGTCTGTCGCAAGTGGAGATCGAACTTGGCTTAGCCCTTAAGGCATTTAAATTTGTTACCAAGTTTTAACAATATTAGTTTTAACATTGTTAGTTATTACACAGAAACTGCAGAAAAATGACATTTGTAGTAAATTAAAGGGCCATAACTCTAATAAAGAACATCTGCTGAAAGAGTTGATCGAACCTGGCCCGGCACTTAAGGCATTCAACCTTCAAGTTTGAAAAAAAATTGGTTTATATTTATTGCAGTTATAATTGTACGAAAGTGGCAGAAACTGACTTTTTTTATTTCAGGAAAGGGCCATAATTCCGCTAAATAAGATTCATTAAAAGTCTCGATCAAACCTGGCTGAGTCCTTATGGCATTTAACCTTGTTACTAAGTTTGAAGAAAATCTGTTTACATTTGTTACACTTATTGCACAGAATTGGCAGAAAATGACGTTTTGAGTAATTCAAAGGGCCATAACTCCGCTAAATAAGGTCCATCGACAGTCGAGATTGAACTTGGCCGAGCCCTTAAGGCATTTAACCTTGTCATCAAGTTTGAAGAAAATCGGTTTACATTTGCTGCAGTTATTGAACCGAAACAAAGTGTTACAGACAGAGGGATAGACAGACAGACAGACAGACAGACGGACAAACCCAAATTAATATCCCCCGTTTCGGAGAAAGCGGGGGATAAAAATAATTAATGAAATATGGTTCAAGGAATACCAACAGATTTTTTTTTTTTTTTTTGTTTAATTTGTATTCACAGAACCTTTGAAAAGTACATGTATTAAGATTCTGTCAAAAAACTTTTTTTCAGTCTAGTCTTTCTATAAAAAATGAACCAACACTAAAAACAGAGGTTGATTGATTTCTTCTGAGTACTTAGTTATTTGTAACCTAGTACTTAGTTATTTGTAACACTGAATCAAACTAGACAAATATGAGATAAGGCCACAGGAGTTATTCCCCTTTAGTGGCTACATAATGTTCAATATTGTACAAATTTTCTAGACTGCATTTGACCTAACATCTCTTAGTAAGATATATCAGCACAACATCTTTTCAAAAAAACTGAGAGAGCATGTGTCCAATACAAATAACATTTTTTATTTTCACTTATCATAACAATTTTACAACTATATATGTTGATATAGATATCTAAAATAGCCACAATTTTGTGTCTATAAATTCTAAATGTGTTTATCAAATATTCAAATTGGCTTTTAACAGAATGTCACATTTATAATTATTTATAGTCAATCCATCTGTCAGATTTTTATTTTTTCTTTCAATTCAAGCGATGTTAGTGCCACTAGATTAAATACAATTATTCAGTACAAATAGTAAATTCCTGGCAATATACAATTTCTGGTTCTTAATAAATCTAGGTATACAGTATTGAAATATTTCAGTTCTGTTTCAGATAATTTGATCATCAAAAGTTAGGAATGCCCAATAAAACCACATTTTTTGGAGGATATAGCAGAAAAGGCAAATTGTTCCTGTATAACTAAGGGGAGATAATTACTGAAAACTACTCATTCTGGCATTGCAATCCTCAATAGACCACATCCAAAGCCAACAAGGATCTTGAAACTTACACTTAATTAAGATCACATATGTTTCATGTTAATGGTCATTAAAAATTATTTTAATTGGTTAATAAATAACCAATGTTCTCCTTTAAAGATTTGTTCCAGCTGGTCCTAAGGACCGGCTGATCCTAAAAGTTACTTGTCCTGACTGAAAGTTACTGGTCCTAGACTCCTTACAAAATTGAAAATCCATCCTTGTAGTTTATAGCAAAGTAATAGTTTTACTAACAAATATATCCTCATTCTGTTTTAATATCATGCGCTTTCAACAAAGTTGACTGAAAACCAGAATACAAGCTTAAGTATATCTATATATTATATCATATAAAAACAATATATTATTGTTTTGTACAGTTTGATCTTCAATCTTCTTACAATTCTACAGTCATTTTTGTTTTGTATATCCTCAAACTGGACCAAAACATTGTCGGTCAAAGGACAAGCTACATGACAAAAATTGTCTGCCATACTATAAAGTTGACAGCAGACAGGTGTTAATTTCGAACACTGTAAAAAACATGGGAAAAGAACAAATTTAAATAGTCACAGTGAAAATGCAAAACAGCATATATATTATGCAGTACACATTTACCCAAAATAATTTGTGATTTGATGATAAAAAAAAAATATTTTTAAAATTCTTATTAAGTTTTCCACAAACTGAAGTAAATATTCTCCCATTCCTTTCTGGTCAGTTAAGCCTGTCAATGGCCAAAAAAAGTGTGCAAAGTACATGTGTTTTTTTTGCACACGTAGCAGGGTAAGAAAGCCTGAATAGTGACGTCATATTATATGACATTTGATGCATTGTATATAATGCGATGTCATGTTTCCTGACATTTGATTTATACATAGCATTGTGACGTCATGTTAGAAAACATTTGATGTATTATGATGTCATATTACACGACATTTGATGTATCATGATGTCATATTACACAACATTTGATGTATTGTAAGGTCATATTACATGACATTTGATGTATTGTGAGGTCATATTACATGACATTTGATGTATAGTGACGTCGTCAATAATGGTGACCTCAATATGACTTACCTCCTGACTAGTATACTGGATTGTTGTATATCTGCGTCCACAAGGCGCTGTCGGTCCACGGGGCACTGGCTTTGGATCTTGAGGTAGTTATGTAGACATCGCGAACAGAATGTGTGACCGCAGCGAGTGTCCAGTGGGTTGACCAGCGGCTGTAGACAAATCTGACACATCAAGTCCTCATCCACTGCCTGATGGTAGTCATACAGGTGGGTCCCTTGGGGCTCGTGGAACTGACCACAGTTAGGACACACCACCTGGTCCTTGAGCTTGTAGCGACGGAGAGAGATGGAAAGTTTTGAGTCGTTTGCGTAATCGTGATATAGGAGTGACTTTGCCGCGGCTGCAGCTGCTGATGCCGGCGATGATTGGGCATTCCCGGAGGATCCCCCGGCCGTGGCCCCAGCCTCCATACTGGAATGTTTGTGTACCTTATTGTACCTCGGCAACGCTATGTCATCTCATGGTGAAGTTAACTGAAATATACAAAGGGAGATAACACTCAATTTCAACTTGATTGCGATCAAATATTTTTGATAACCAATTCAAATGTTATCAGATTCTGGTAATAGACACAAGATTTTTATCCAGTTTAAAGAAAGAACTATTATACGAAACTTTATGTTTATGTAAACATAGAAATACCATGAAATCAAGCATAGAATCGAAAAAAATATTTACCGGTATACACATACCACAGATTCTCCTGTCAACCAACTCTATATAGATTTTGTCACTACCCTAAAATCTATCAATTCTAACTACATGTACACAACAGATGATGAGATAGAACTGTAAGAGTTATGCCCCCTTACATGGAAGCCAGACATTTCATGGCAGAGGTATACCCATTATTAAAGTTGCTCCATCGCTGACAGAGCATAAATGATACTCATCATTTGAAAAATAGTTGGTGTTTATAATCTTGTAAATATATATATGTCTAATTAAAGCAAAAATAATATAGAATAATTTATTTTACTTCTGGTGCATGCACAATCAATACTTCATTCCATATGGATATTGTGCTGTGAATTTTTTCGGGACGCAATTAATTATTTTTAATATTTTTAATTTCAAGAAAAATAAAACTCAAACCTTTCAATGGTGTAAAGTATGTAGGTAACTTTTGTAACTGAAGGAAAAAAAACTAATTGGTCTTCTCCTGTTTTTGACAGAGAAAAAAAACCATTTGTCAGCATGCAGAATAGCATATATATATTACATTTGTATAGAAATAAGTCTTTTCTTAAAGAACATATCTTGATATTACAATTTATCTACTAGTAAAAAATTTCCTTGACATTATGTCAGTAGAGTTACTTCCCCTGACAAGATGTCAGCTTATAAAAGTTACCTCCTCTGATATGGTGACGGTTACTAAAACTTACCTCCCCTGATCCATGCTCTAGGCTTCTAATCAATACAAGAGTAATTTGGTTTCATAGTAATTACTGTTACGTGTGATTTCCATTCTTCAAGCTAATTGTCGACGTGACAATTACCAGTAATTTATCATTATGGATTGATTGTGTTTCATTGTATTCACAACAACTGTTTTATGTTAATACAAGGTTTTATCGATTTGCATCTGTGTATATAATGTTACACTGCTGTACACGGACAGAAATCTATGTTGGTTTGAATTTAGACATATATATATATCTTATAAGTTATTAGTTTACCTATACATCAGAATCAATTTTCTGCTTGGAATTGTAACGTATCCTATAAGTATTATTTGTAAATTAATTGATTTGGGTCAACATTATACAAGACGCCAGGCCAGACTTTCTGGGTTCATCTCTTTGTTAGTACATACATGTACACAGGTATACATATGTTTGTAGAAGAACAGAGAAAATACACATTTTGCCCAGGACTCAAACACAGGACTCTAGTGTAAAAAACTTAGGCTCTACCTACTGAGCCAAAGAAGCATGCTCCATCAGCTGAGTGACACAGACCATGTTTAACACTATCTACAAACCACACCGACCCGCTCCTTTTACATGTTCTATTAGACTGTATTTAATTTGTATACACATAGATCAGTGATTTTCTCAAGGAACTCCAGTTTTCCCAAAACATCGAAACCTGCCATATGCTTAACTTAAATGACCTTTAATCAAACATTAAGCCATATCATATATAATAACCTTCTCTACATATTTCTAACTTTGCACTATGAATCATTCATAATAACAACGTGTGACCGTAAACAATTCGTACATGTAACCAGATTCGCATTATAACGACTAGTAATGACCGTAGCAATTGTCCTCGACATATCCACTGGCACCAACTGTCGTCTGCTGATGTTATACATCAATATCATTTTGTTGATTAGCGTTCAATTATTCATAAAACAAACAGCCTAAGGTTTCCCTTTCATTCAGGTCTACCAGTATTACAAAATAAACATAGTATTAATGGCTGTTCAATATATACAATGTCTATACATTTGTTTACAAATAATGTTTCAAGCACAAAATGGAAGACATTTTCTGGAGTTTTTATCTGTAAGAAACACTTATGTAAATCAAATCTTAATTCAAAAATAGCTTTTAAATTTTTCCTGAATCAACAATTCAAATAATAAATGTGGTTCCAAATACTCAAGTACCTTAATGGGATTAATTACGTCGTTTGTGCAGGACTGTTGTTTATATTGGTGATGGAATTACGTACGTCAAAAGATAATATCCCGCACTAACGTCATTTCAGCGGGAAGTTTACAAAGAGTTATGTTCCATCACCACTGGAGATACTAGTCACGCACAAACGTTACCGGGTATCACGTGTCTCATTGCTGAAGTGTCATTTTTATTACATAATCCACAAAAAAAAAAAAGAAAAAAAATAGTTTGAAGGATGTTATAATTAAATGGAAATTTTTAAACAAATAAGAAATCATTTTGTCATATATCTTTTTTTTAAAAATGTCTTGATTACACATCATATTTGTTTATATATGCAATCATTTTTATTCAAGGATGAAAAAAAAAGTCAAGATGGTGCATAACTACAGGTGTTTATCAAACAACAGTCAGGATCAAACGAGGTCATGAGCTAAAAACGTAAGGTCATATGATGATGAATATGTGTCACCTATACATGTTGTAGGGTCATATGAGGACAGGTGTCTAGAGGGACACCAACACGTACAGGGTCATATAATGACATGTGTTTATAGGGGGACACCAACACAGGGCCATATGAGGACCGGTGTCTAGGGACACATAAAACAGAGTCATATGAGGACAGGAGTCTAGGGACACCAACACAGCTCATTAAGTGAGGACAGGTGTCTAGGGGGACACCAACACAGGGTCATATGAGGACAGGTGTCTAGGGGGACACCAACACAGGGCCATATGAGGACAGGTGTCTAGGGGGACACCAACACAGGGTCATATGAGGACAGGTGTCTAGGGGGACACCAACACAGGGTCATATGAGGACAGGTGTCTAGGGGGACACCAACACAGGGTCATATGAGGACAGGTGTCTAGGGGGACACCAACACAGGGTCATATGAGGACAGGTGTCTAGGGGGACACCAACACAGGGTCATATGAGGACAGGTGTCTAGGGGGACACCAACACAGGGTCATATGAGGACAGGTGTCTAGGGGGACACCAACACAGGGTCATATGAGGACAGGTGTCTAGGGGGACACCAACACAGGGTCATATGAGGACAGGTGTCTAGGGGGACACCAACACAGGGTCATATGAGGACAGGTGTCTAGGGGGACACCAACACAGGGTCATATGAGGACAGGTGTCTAGGGGGACACCAACACAGGGTCATATGAGGACAGGTGTCTAGGGGGACACCAACACAGGGTCATATGAGGACAGGTGTCTAGGGGGACACCAACACAGGGTCATATGAGGACAGGTGTATAGGGGACACCAACACAGGGTCATATGAGGACAGGTGTCTAGGGGGACACCAACACAGGGTCATATGAGGACAGGTGTCTAGGGGGACACCAACACAGGGTCATATGAGGACAGGTGTCTAGGGGGACACCAACACAGGGTCATATGAGGACAGGTGTCTAGGGGGACACCAACACAGGGTCATATGAGGACAGGTGTCTAGGGGGACACCAACACAGGGTCATATGAGGACAGGTGTCTAGGGGGACACCAACACAGGGCCATATGAGGACAGGTGTCTAGGGGGACACCAACACAGGGTCATATGAGGACCGGTGTCTAGGGGGACACCAACACAGGGTCATATGAGGACAGGTGTCTAGGGGGACACCAACACAGGGTCATATGAGGACAGGTGTCTAGGGGGACACCAACACAGGGTCATATGAGGACAGGTGTCTAGGGGGACACCAACAGTCAGGGTCATATGAGGACAGGTGTCTAGGGGGACACCAACACAGGGTCATATGAGGACAGGTGTCTAGGGGGACACCAACACAGGGTCATATGAGGACAGGTGTCTAGGGGGACACCAACACAGGGTCATATGAGGACAGGTGTCTAGGGGGACACCAACACAGGGTCATATGAGGACAGGTGTCTAGGGGGACACCAACACAGGGTCATATGAGGACAGGTGTCTAGGGGGACACCAACACAGGGTCATATGAGGACAGGTGTCTAGGGGGACATTCAACAGTATGAGGGTCATATGAGGACAGGTGTCTAGGGGGACACCAACACAGGGTCATATGAGGACAGGTGTCTAGGGGGACACCAACACAGGGTCATATGAGGACAGGTGTCTAGGGGGACACCAACACAGGGTCATATGAGGACAGGTGTCTAGGGGGACACCAACACAGGGTCATATGAGGACAGGTGTCTAGGGGGACACCAACACAGGGTCATATGAGGACAGGTGTCTAGGGGGACACCAACACAGGGTCATATGAGGACAGGTGTCTAGGGGGACACCACCACCAATAGTCCAGGGTCCATATGAGGAACAGGTTTCTAGGGGGGACACCAATAGTCCAGTGTCATATGTAGGACCGGTTTCTAAGGGGATAACCAATAGTTCAGGGTCATACTAGGACAGGTTTCTAGGGGGAACACCAGATAGTCGGGGTCTTAAGAGGACAGGCTTTTAGGGGACACCAATAGTCAGGGTCATATGAGGTCAGTTTCTAGAGGTATACTAATAGGCAGGGTCCATATGAGGGAACAGGTTTGCTAGGGAGACACCACTAATAGTCAGGGTCATATGAGGACAGGTTTCCTAGGGGGACACCAATAGTCAGGGTCATAATGAGAACAGGTTTTCTAGAGCGACACCAAAAGTTAGGGTCATATGATAACAGGTTGCTAGAGGACTCCAATATGTCAGTCATTTGATGACAGTTTTTCTAGGAGGGACAGTCCAATAGTCCAGGGTCATATGAGGACAATTTTCTAGGGAAACACCAATAGTCAGGGTTATATGAGTGATAGAGGCTTTCTAGGCGGACAAGACCATTTGTCCAGGGTCATATGAGGACAGTTTGTAAGGGGGGACACCAATAGTCAGAAGGGTCATATGAGGATATATTTTCTATGCTGACACCAAATTGTCCAGGGTCAAAAGAGGACAGGTTTTCTAAGGGGACACCAATAGTCAGGGTCATAGGAGTACAGGTATCTAAGGGACACCAATAGTCAGTCTTCATATGAAGGACAGGTTTTTCGAGACAACACCAATAAGTTAGGGTCCATATGAGGATACAGGTTTCCTAGGGAGGACACTAAATATTCCAGGGGTCATATGATGACAGGTTTCTAGGGGACCACCAATAAGTCAGGTCATACCAGGACAGGTTTCTAGCGGGACACAATAGTTAGGGGTCATAATGAGGACAGGTTTCTAGGGTGACCACAAATAAGTCAAGTGTCATATGAGGACAAGGTTGCTAGGGGACACACCAATAGTCGGCCAGGGTCATATGATGATAGGTTTTCTATGCGGACATCAATAGTCCAAGGGACATATGAGGAACAGGTTTCTTCGAGGGGACATCAAAAGTCAGGGTCAAATGAGGACAAGTTTCTAGCTGAGACACCAATAGTCAGGGTCATGATAGAAGGACAAGGTATCCTAGGAGACACTAATAGTCAGGGTCATAATCATGATAGGTTTCCTAGGGGGACACCAATAGTCCAGGGTCATATGAAGACAGGTGTCGATGGGTGAATACTAATAGGGCAGGGTCCAAATGAGGACAGGTTTCTTTCAGGGTGACACAAATATGTCAGGGTCATATGATGATGGGTTTCTAGGGGTACATCAATAGTCAGGGTCATTTGAAGGACAGGTTTTTCTAGGGGACACCATCAATATGTCAGGGTTCATATGATGAGACAGGTTTCTAGGGGGGACAAAACCAATAGTCAGGGTCCATATGAGGACAGGTTTCTAGGGAGACACAATAGTCTGCAGGTCATATGAGATAGGTTTCAGGGGGACACAATAGTTCAGGGTCATACTGAAAGACAGGTTTCTAGGAGGATACTAATAGGCAGGGTCATATGAGGACAGATTCAAGGGGGACACCAATAGTCAGGGTCATATGCGGTCAGGTTTCTAAGGGGGACACCAATAGTCAGGGTCAAATTGAGGTACAACAGGTGTCCTAGGGGGACACCATACACAGGGTCATATGAGGACAGGTGTCTAGGGGGACACCAATACACAGGGCCATATGAGGACAGGTGTCTATAGGGGACACTAATAACACAGGGTCAATATGAGGACAGGTGTCTAAGGGGGGGCACCAACATAGGGTCCATATGAGGACAGGTGTCTAGGGGGACACCAACACAGGGTCATATGAGGACAGTCGGTTTATCTAGGGGACACCAAACACAGGGTCATATGAGGACAGGTGTCTAGGGGGACACCATACACAGGGTCATATGAGGACAAGTGTGTCTAGGGGACACCAACACAGGGTCATATGAGGACAGGTGTCTAGGGGGACACCAACACAGGGTCATATGAGGGACAGGTGTCTAGGGGGACACCAACACAGGGTCATATGAGGACACATGTCTAGGTTGTCTAGGGGGACACCAACACAGGGGTCATATGAGGACAGGTGTCTTAGGGGGGACACCAACACAGGGTCATATGAGGACAACACAGGGTTTCTAGGACAGGTAGGGGGACACCAAACACAGGGTCATATGAGGACAGGTGTCTAGGGGGGACACCAACACAGGGTCATATGAGGACAGGTGTCTAGGGGGACACCAACACAGGGCCCATATGAGGACAAGTGTCTAGGGGGACACCAACCACAGGGTCATATGAGGACAGGTGTCTAGGGGGACACCAACACAGGGTCATATGAGGACAGGTGTCTAGGAGGACACCAACACAGGGTCATATGAGGACAGGTGTCTAGGGGACACCAACACAGGCCATATGAGGACAGGTGTCTAGGGGGACACCAACACAGGGTCATATGAGGACACAGGTGTCTAGGGGACACCAACTCAGGGTCATATGAGGACAGGTGTCTAGGGGGACACCAACACAGGGTCATATGAGGACAGTGTCTAGGGGGACACCAACACAGGGTCATATGAGGACAGGTGTCTAGAGGGACACCAACACAGGGTCATATGAGGACAGGTGTCTAGGGGAGACACCAACACAGGGCCATATGAGGACAGGTGTCTAGGGGGGACACCCAACACAGGGGTCATATGAGGACAGGTCTAGGGGGACACCAACACAGGGTCATATGAGGACAGGTGTCTAGGGGACACCAACACAGGGTCATATGAGGACAGGTGTCTAGGGGGACACCAACACAGGGTCATATGAGGACAGGTGTCTAGGGGGACACCAACACAGGGGTCATATGAGGACAGGTGTCTAGGGACACAAACACAGGGGTCATATGAGGACAGGTGTTCTAGGGGGACACCAACACAGGTCATATGAGGACAGGTGTCTAGGGGGACACCAACACAGGGTCATATGAGGACAGGTGTTTAAGGGGACACCAACACAGGGTCATATGAGGACAGGTGTATAGGGGGACACCAACACAGGGTCATATGAGGACAGGTGTCTAGGGGGGACACCAACACAGGGTCATATGAGGACAGGTGTCTAGGGGGACACCAACACAGGGTCATAGAGGACAGGTGTCTAGGGGGACACCAACACAGGGTCTATATGAGGACAGGTGTCTAGGGGACACCAACACAGGATCATATGAGGACAGTGTGTCTAGGGGACACCAACACAGGGTCATATGAGGACAGGTGTCTAGGGGACACCAACACAGGGTCATATGAGGACAGGTGTCTAGGGGACACCAACACAGGGTCATATGAGGACAGGTGTCTAGGGGACACCAACACAGGGCCATATGAGGACAGGTGTTAGGGGACACCAACACAGGGATCATATGAGGACAGGTGTCTAGGGGACACCAACACAGGGTCATATGAGGACAGGTGTCTAGGGGGACACCAACACAGGGTCATATGAGGACAGTGTCTAGGGGACACCAACACAGGGTCAGGCCATATGAGGACAGGTGTCTAGGGGGACACCAACACAGGGTTCATATGAGGACAGGTCTACTAGGGGACACCAACACAGGGTCATATGAGGACAGGTGTCTAGGGGGACACCAACACAGGGTCATATGAGGACAAGGTGTCTAGTGGGACACAACAATATCAGGAGTGTCATATGAGGGACAGGTGTCTAGGGGTGGGGGACACCAACACAGGGTCATATGAGGACAGGTCTCTAGGGGACACAAATACAGGGTTCATATGAGATAGGTGTTCTAGGGGGACATCCAATAGTTCAGGGTCATATGAGAACAGTTTTCCTATGGGACATCAATAGTCAGGGTCAATATGAGGACAGGTTTCCTAGGGGGACACCAATAGTCAAGGAGGGTCATATGAGGGACAGGTTTTCTAGGGAGAACACTAATAGTCAGGTCAATGATGAACAGGTTTTCTAGTGGGACATTTAATAGTACAGGGATCATCATGAAGACAAAGATCTCTAGGGGGATTACTAATCAGGCAGGTCAAAATGAGGACAGGTTATCTTAGGGGGACAGCACATAATAGTCAGGGTCAAATGAGTACAGGTTTCTAGGGGGGACACCAATAGTCAGGTATAAATGAGACAGGTTTCAAGGGGGTCATATAGTCATGGTCATATAGAGGACAAGGTTTCTAGGGGGACACCGAATAGTCCAGTCATATGAAGGACAGGATTTCTAGGGGGACACTAACATATGGTCATATAAGGACATATGTTCTAGGGACATCAATAGGGATCATGATCAGGGTCCATATATGGGGGAAGTGTTTAAACCAGACACTAGCTGAAGGATGTGTCCAATACATTCTTACCATACATTGTTCATTTTGTGTACATCAAAAAAGTACTAAAATTGTCTGAAATCAAAAATATAGACCTACATCTTTTCGTGTTATATCTCATTCAAATCTTATATAATTAGTACATATAAATTTACATAGTAATATAAAATCAGTTTCAATAACAGTTAGAAGGACAGAAGTATGTTCAGTACCAAGTCCTCACATTCAGGAATCAAATGTTATTGTATACAGACAAAAATACATACAATGTACTGGCATACTTTCATATGTACGAATTTGTAAATCAAAATTGAGTATCAATAATAGGTTCTATATAAATATTCTATATTGTCACAAAGTAATATGTGTAATGTAGAACTTGAGTTTTACATTAACTTCCTTAAATACAGGGCTTTTATCTCAAGGCTTATGAAGCTGTACCAGACATCACTGTTTCAAAGGACAGATGAAATCCCATAATATGTCATGAATAAATAACAATGGAATGTCAAAGGAATGTAAGAAATTCCTCGTGTGCACATTCTGAAAATGTCCTCAAATGGAAAATTAAAAGAACTAAATGACAAAAACAACGAAAGGAAAGCAAATTTTACTTTAGATGATTATGAACTCTGTTATTTTGCAATAAAAGTATAATATTCAGAACAGTATCTCTATAAATGAATATGACGAAAGGATGTCAAAAAGCACGTGTTACAATATGAAAGTTCAAGAGGAGTATCGAATGTAAACAGAACGTAAACATAGGGTAAATTCATGCAGATTTCTCGAAAAACAAGCCTAGCATTGCTTTGAATACGCTCCTGGTTATTAGAAAAGTATCACATCATTTCAATAATTTACCAAGAGATAAAGAAAACATTACCTTTGAAGAAATAGAAGATATTTATCACCTTGCATATTTCGGCGAGACACTCACATTTCAAGCACATCCATTTCCTGTCTGAAAGTAGAAGCATGATGTCATATCCGGGCGAGAAATGCCAGAGGCTCCATAAGGGGTAATCAGCTGTTGATGGTATTTTCTTCTGATGTTTCAGTTTCGTTTGGAATATGTGTCAAAGATTAGACTTATATTGATTTTAAAATTATGATGATTTCAAAAAAAAAGAAAGGAAAAAAACACAACAACAATGATTTTTTTTTTCAAAATGTATGATACAAGTGCTGAAAAAATCACTTATTTTTACCAATATTTTCACTTTTAAAAGTAAAGCTTTATCTATATATCTGTGACGTTAAAGAGATGTAATTTGTACGATGAAAGATACTGTATAAACCTGTATAATTTATCAATTATTTGGTATTTAAATATCTGGTAAGATTAAAAATGCTCCACCGCTGACAAATGGTATTTTTTCTCTATCCAAATTAGGAGCAGACGTATATTTATTTATCTTCAGTTACAAAAGTTACTTACTTAACATCATCTTATAATTACTTTACACCATTACAACCATTGAAAAATTTGAGCTTCTAACTTTACTTCAAGATAAAAATGTTTAAAATAATTAATTGTATCCCGAAAAAAGTACGTGGCACTCTGTCCTATTGTATATTGAGTGAAGTACTGATTGGGCATCACCATGCACCAAAAGCAAAATAAATTATTTTATACAGAGACTTAGATACTCTATACGTCGCTGTTTTATATTATTATGTGTATGTGTGTGTGTGTGTGTGTATGTGTGTGTGTTAATTAATTTGCATATACGAATAAATGCCAATTATTGTTCAAATGATGAGTATCGTTTATGCCCTGTCCGCGTTGAAGAATCTTTAATATACAGTTACTGTATATGTGTTTAAAAATAAAGCATTCAAGTGAGAAATATAGCGGACTTTTTACATTGAAGTGTACACGTCAGTTACATGTAATTGGAGCACTTTAATTAATAATAAACCCGAACAAATAAGTAAGCACACGGACACCCATTTTATGTCTATTTTAGAAAGATCTACAATGTACACGTAGTTGTTCTTTTGATATGAATTCAAAATATTTTAATATTAAAAAAAGATAATGAAAATAAAAAAAAATTTAATAGAGTATAATAAAATAAAAAGATAATATTAGACATAAAGACATGTTTGAACAAGTCATAGTCGACTGCACACATCTCCAGCCCCTTTCATGGTCAAGTAAGCCTGATTGGCCATGAAAGGGGATTATGGGTTAATTGGCCACACTTTTCGTTTGTGAGAGGTTGGAAGTATGCAGTGTATAACAGGAAATAAGTATTAGCGTCCCAAAAAGCTAATTGGGCTACGCGGAAGCTTAACCATTTAGTTGGAAAGAATATGGAAATTAAACAATGATATGATAAAACTGCTTAGCAACTTCAAATGCTGGAAATGAAACCCTGATCCGCTGGGGTTTTCCCCCATAAAGGTACAAAACACGGGCTCTTTGTAGTAAAACGTAGTAAAACGTAGTAAAACAAGTCACGTGCTTATACCTCATTCATGCCATTGGTCGAATATGGAAAATTGTATTATGAGTAACTAGTGATCACATGATTGTGTGTTTACTTCCAAATATAGTTATTTCTCTGACCTGGTATTTTTAAGTATAATTTGGCCTTTTGACGGGGATCTTATTTTCTTTGTGTTATATTTATTTGTTCTGAAACCTAAAGCAGGTAAATATAAATAAATTTAGAATTCCACGAATTTAGCCGGGAGAAGCCGATCTTCGCTGATCCTAGATTAGACGGTTAGACCAATTGAATTTGTCAATTCGCATTATATCGTTTAAAGATAAAACGTGGAAATGACACTTTTATATCTGATTTCAGAACATTATTGATAGTAAAATAGTACATATGTGCAAGTCAAATCGAAACGCATGTAATGTACAATAACATTCTGGAGCCTTATATATTTTCAAATAAATCATTTTTTCCGAAAAAATGGAACGCAAACTACCACTATATTTGGAAGTAAACACACAATCATGTGATCACTAGTTACCCATAATACATTTCTATATTTTGACCAATGGTATGAATGAGGTATAAGCACGTGACTTGTCTTACTACGTTTTTACTACAAAAAACAGATGCAAATATATATTTATGAAATTCAATGTGGTTTTCGACTTTGGAGGTAAAACCATGTTCCGGGGGGGGGGGATTTTTTAGCCCAAAGATTGAACCTGGCCATTATGACCCCAATGACAATTCGTTCTGTCTTTATATAAGTGAAGCGGGGATGTAAATATTTATGATATGGACAGGGCAAGTGAACAAGTTAACTGGTTTCCCAATGTGTGTTGTATACATGTACAATATACTGTGACCTTTGTATCACGGGGACCTGGCACGAAATTTTTTAATTGTTTGCTTGTTTGATTAATTAACGTGCTATTAACAGCTATGGTCATGTAAGGACGGCCTCCCATGTATGCCGTGTGTTGCGTGTATGTTGTGCGAGGTGCGTGTTTTGGGAGACTGCGGTATATTCATGTTGTGACTTCTTGTATAGTGGAACTGTTGCCATTTTTATAGTGCTATATCACTGAAGCATGCTGCCGAAGACATCAAGCAACACACCCCACCCGGTCACATTATACTGACAACGTACGATATTTTTTAATCAACAGTATACACTTATATATTTTAGTATCAAGGGTATGAACTCGGCAGATCTAGACCTATCGGCGGGCATATCTTTAAGGCCCAGTCCCACTGGCGTTTAGGAAGATTTGCGAATGCAATGCGCATTACGAATGCAATGCGCATTAAATTGGCTGATATTCGCTGAACATACGCAATATTCGTAAATCGGACTTGTATCTGTCGCCCAGCATCCACACACGTCCGTAATTATCCGCAATGACATGTTTTTTCCGTTCCCATGATTTTTGAACTGCACAAAATTTTGATTGCGAAATCATTCGTATTAGATACGCTATTCGTTCGCAATATATACTCAATACATGCTTATTTTATGCGCTGTATATCCGCTGTTATTCGTTGATATCCGCAGCTGACAGGGTTTTGCGGCTTAATAGCGAACTGGGACAGTGTTTAAAACGAGTATATAGCGTACCCAACACGTTGACATCACGAATTAAAATAATTCGTAGCGAATGCATATTGAGTTCAGCGTTTGTATTGCGTCTGTTTTGCATTTGATTTGAGAATAATTTGCGATTGTAACACAAACGTGTTGCGTAAACAAAAACTACTGTATAAATATGGCAAAAATCGACATATTTGTCTATCATTTCCAGTCCTTCGAGAAGTACAGGTGTAATAATGGGTCCTCGGCAATAATATCAATGCAGCGTAACAATGGTATCCAACAACATATCAATCAACTTGTTCAAATCATGAAATTGTTTCAAAGACAGAAAAGAAAAAGGAGTCTGCCATGATTTAAATTTGAAACAGACCGGACCTTCTTTGTATCTGGAGAAGGTAGGATGAAAGTTGCAATTTGCTTATCTTTTAATTTGTCGCAGTCGTGCTGTTGTGAAAAGCGATACCGAAAGGCTAGAGCGAGCTTCTTTTACACCATCATAATTCAGATACCCTAAATGCGCAATGCAATCGTTCTTTCCGCAACATCTGCGCAATGCATTATTAATAGATTCGTAATATTTCCGTAACAATCGCAATACTTCCAATCTATTTACTCAATGTAATATATGCGTTACATATTCGTAATTGTTTGTTATGTATCCGCATTGTTGGATAATCTTACCGATTGTACCCCTAACGGGAGAGCATCCGTTATCGTATTCGCTTTTATTCGTGAAATATCCGCATTCGTTCGTAATAAATTCACAGAATGTTATTAATATATCCGTAATTAATGCTTGAAAATTTGTTATTGTTAGCAAATTTGTTGCGGATGACAACGAACGGCCAAAATTTGTAAACTAAATTCATCCGTAATTAATCCGCTCTTCAGCGCGACCGGGACTTAAATAATAGTGACCACAATTAGACGCCTTAATTTCTATGACAATGTCAGAAATTCTCGCAATTTTTTCTTTACGTTTGCGCAGCCAGGATTATGTAAGGACGGAATGCGATACGGAACACATCCCACGTATGCGATGTGTTCCGTGTTTGAAGTGTGTGTGTGTGTTTTGGGAGAACAAGTAAGGTTGACGGATTACGTAATATTTAACGCCTAACCCAGTATGTGTATGGTTATTTAACAATTGTTGAACTGGTATACAACCCTCCATATTGGATGGACCGATTTTAGAATATACTTGATTTTTAATTTGTGGTATATATGTCTTAAAACAAACGTCACTCGCTTTATACAAATACCCTCCGTGACCATTGTCCTTCTGTGATCTGCTGCCTCTATCTTCCCTTCACCTCCAAATTCCGACACGTCATTAGAAGACCATACTTGTAAATTTGACTGTAACACAAGCGCGATATAGGACGTAGTCAAAACAAAACTCGATTGTCAATAGCAACATATTTTAATGAATTCTCCCAAAAGCATCAATGATCAATATTGATCATGTCATAAAAGGAAAAATATCATCGAAATAAATGTTATCGAAATTTACGTTGAAAAAAAAATGCACTCCAAATCACAGGAGTAACCAACACAGTCCGGTAACACGACATTCTTCTGTACTCGGCGATCACTCGGAACGACATCAAATAGTTCAAAAGGAAGTACGGACGGATAAGGATGAGAGATGAAAACAGAGCGGAACGAACAGGTTGTATCGATATATTCGCCACCTCTGCCTAATCATTTGAGGATCTGAAATAAACAATCCAAGCTTTAATCAATGTACAAAAGGTATTTCAAGTAATAATGATGCTCATTTATTCCGCTATCTAAAACAACATGGGTTTGTGACAGGATAGAAATTCCTTACCCAAATATTTTGATTTCAAACTGATTTCCTCATGTTACCAGATGCTTCAATATTTCCAAAAGAAACTTAACTGGTTCTATTTTTTCAGTCATTAATTTGAGTTGAACGAAATGTTTAGATAATCTTTACACTAATAGACACGGACGTTTTTTTTTTTATCGTAGACAGAGTACTAATACAGGAGTTCCGAGGACGGGGATTGACTTTACAAAACGGGACAATATGTGTATCTCTATTTGTAAGGGACACATGCTACATGTACAAACCTAATAAGGCACTGGGTACCAGGCGTTGATTTGGCGCTGGACACACAGCGGGAACAAAGCTAAATGCTCCTCCTCGAAATAGTCGCAGAACTTCCGTGCCCAGTATAATTCATCGCATGGGAGCTCCTTTGTCAGCTCTACTGACAGCTGAAGCCCTTGGCTAAACATCCTCATTGCATGGGAGCGCTTTTCGAAATCCACAAGGTTCCACACACGGGGCTCGAAGCGCTTCCACGAAGCACGCTTGGCCTGGCATGGATCAGTGCCACAATAACGGCAGAGTGAGCGACCTTAAATAACGACAACGGGTGATTAAAACATCTCAAAATGTTCATTGAATACTACAGCCTTGTAAACACATTCCACAGAAAGTGGGTTTTTAGTTCTTTTTTACACAATGACTGAAAGATGAAGAGAAAAGTGACAAGGAATAGCAATACTACTTACGAGCTCTCCATTCCCTGAACATGGAACAAACGGTTCTCCATCTTTCTTTGGAGCGCTTTCCAACTAGTGGTGCGTACGCATGTGAGTAAGAAATCACCAGAGACACAATTCCACAAAGAATGGTACAAAATGCCTCTTTTCCGATAGTCTGAAATAAATAAAATGGTTATTGAACTAAGTTCCAGAGTTGCGTACCATGCTAATATTTCAACTGTTGCAAGATAGAAGCGTCTGCGCGCGTTATTACACACCATTTATAGTATTTATTGTACAATACGCCGAGACCAGAGTTCGTTTATATTTATAATACTCTACTCACCCACAGCAGATCGCCTTGTGTTGGGCATGCTTTTCGAAAATCTGTGGCGGTGAAATAATTTGAGATTATTTTGGTATATCCTAGCTCGGGCTCCACGCTGAACAAATAAAATTACAAAAGTATTAAAGTTGGTATCATAAACAATAAATCATACCATGAACAAGTCATGGTACAAAGTTTAGTTGAACATGGCTTATAAATGTGACAAAACAAAACACCAGAAAATCGTCCAAACTTACCACATAATGCCTTTATAGGCAGCGGGGCCTTGCTGCACGACGCTAATGATTACCAAGAAAATCAAGAAAAGTTTGATATCCATGTTGGTAAACGAGGAATTATAACGGCAAGGAGCTGGTAGCGGAGAAACCCGTCGTCTCCGCCATGACCTATTGCTAAGCAGCCTGGCAACAAGTATTTGACGTCACAATAGGCCCTTCGTCATCACCACCATGACGTCACATTATTTGTTTCCGCTTGGAGTAGCAATGAACGGAAAAACGGCCTGGCCATGGAGAACGGCCTGGCCCCGGGTGATATTTCCATTAAGTGGGATGCCCCTGTTTTGAACCATGCCTGAGCAATTAAAAGTCAAGTATATGCTAATATTGGTACATCCAATATCAAGGGTTTGATTTAAGTTTCATTATTTAGAAAAATAAATATAATTATAATGGGTTAGAGAGTACAATATTAGGATCGCTCGGAAGTGTGTCATGGCCGGAAATGCTAGCTTTACGTGAAACCAAATCAATGGCGCGTATTTCGGCAAAATTATTGAAACATCTACATGATTGACCGGATATATAATAAATAAGCTTATTTTACCGATGTGATAGGGAATCCTCAATTCTAAGTAGGTTTAAAGGAAACATTTGTGTACGATTACTGCAATTTCGGGTCGAAAAATTATGATATTATGCAATTTATGAGGTGTTTTGCTTTAGTTACCATTGTTTTCAAATGCATAGATAAGCGCAGAATTTGGTCAAATATTTGCCTAAATATCATATTGAAATTGCACATGATGTGCATATTAATTACATGTATATATATATGTACATCCATGCACATGTTTTTCACAGTTTAACGGCTATATTTAGATTTCTAAGACATGTGCCTTATTTTCATAAATCTAACAAATCTACCATTGTCAGTCACCAGAGAAGGAAAGTAAATCAACGGAGAAGTAAATAATCATGCGGTCGATTGGAGACAAATTCTGTGTTATTACCGTGACAAAAATGATGTGTAAATATCAAATGTATTTATGATTTGGTGGGATGAAGCATCAGGCGGGACAAATCCGTTGTGTGGTGCACGTCTTGAAATTGGGAGAGTCTGTTGTAAAGTACCAACGTTGACACCTGGTATTGTCATTTGATGGTTTACAAATAGTTATTTTGTATAGATGACTGTCCTTGAGGTTTTCTTTATAGAAGTCGTATGCCGCATCACATATGTTGCTTCCGCTTCCGGAAAGGGGTAAGGTTTGGATACAGCTACGATTGAAATAGATGTCATGACACTTTCAGAATTGGTTTGTTGACCTATTAAATAGTTAACATTTCCAGCGTGGACATCATTATCTGGAAAGGTATTTCAGGTATAATTACAGAATCAAATGTCCTTATTTTTTAATTAGATATGGAGTATCTGTTGTGCATTTTAACAACAAGAAATACGATGGCCATAGGAAGCCACCTTGAAGAACTCGGCTACATTACATATTTAAAAATAAAAGTGAAGATAAGTATATTTCTACCATGGTGACCACAATAAGACGCCCTTATTTCTATGACAATGTCAGAAGTTCTCGCAATTTTTTCTGTACGTTTGCGCAGCCAGGGTTATGTAAGGACGGCCTCCCACGTATATGAAGTGTGTGTGTTTTGGAGAACAAGTAAGGTTGACGGATTACGTAATATTTAACGCCTAACTCAGTATGTGTATGGTTATTTAACAATTGTTGAACTGGTATACAACCCTCCATATTGGATGGACCGATTTTAGAATATACTTGATTTTTAATTTGTGGTATATATGTCTTAAAACAAACGTCACTCGCTTTATACAAATATCCTCCGTGACCATGCTGTCCTTCTGTGATCTGCTACCTCTATCTTCCCTCCACCTCCAAATTCGGACACGTCATTAGAAGACCATACATGTAAATTTGACTGTAACACAAGCGCGATATAGGACGTAGTCAAAACAAAACTCGATTGTCAATAGCAACATATTTTAATGAATTCTCCCAAAAGCATCAATGATCAATATTGATCATGTCATAAAAGGAAAAATATCATCGAAATAAATGTTATCGAAATTTACGTTGAAAAAAAAATTGCACTCCAAATCACAGGAGTAACCAACACAGTCCGGTAACACGACATTCTTCTGTACTCGGCGATCACTCGGGAACGACATCAAATAGTTCAGAAGGAAGTACGGACGGATAAGGATGAGAGATGAAAACAGAGCGGAACTAACAGATTGTATCGATATATTCGCCACCTCTGCCTAATCATTTGAGGATCTGAAATAAACAATCCAAGCTTTAATCAATGTACAAAAGGTATTTCAAGTAATAATGATGCTCATTTATTCCGCTATCTAAAACAACATGGGTTTGTGACAAGATAGAAATTCCTTACCCAAATATTTTGATTTCAAACTGATTTCCTCATGTTACCAGATGCTTCAATATTTCCAAAAGAAACTTAACTGGTTCTATTTTTTCAGTCATTAATTTGAGTTGAACGAAATGTTTAGATAATCTTTACACTAATAGACACGGACGTTTTTTTTTTATCGTAGACAGAGTACTAATACAGGAGTTCCGAGGACGGGGATTGACTTTACAAAACGGGAAAATATGTGTATCTCTATTTGTAAGGGACACATGCTACATGTACCAACCTAATAAGGCACTGGGTACCAGGCGTTGATTTGGCGCTGGACACACAGCGGGAACAAAGCTAAATGCTCCTCCTCGAAATAGTCGCAGAACTTCCGTGCCCAGTATAATTCATCGCATGGGAGCTCCTTTGTCAGCTCTACTGACAGCTGAAGCCCTTGGCTAAACATCCTCATTGCATGGGAGCGCTTTTCGAAATCCACAAGGTTCCACACACGGGGCTCGAAGCGCTTCCACGAAGCACGCTTGGCCTGGCATGGATCAGTGCCACAATAACGGCAGAGTGAGCGACCTTAAATAACGACAACGGGTGATTAAAACATCTCAAAATGTTCATTGAATACTACAGCCTAGTAAACACATTCCACAGAAAGTGGGTTTTTAGTTCTTTTTTACACTATGACTGAAAGATGAAGAGAAAAGTGACAAGGAAAAGCAATACTACTTACGAGCTCTCCATTCCCTGAACATGGAACAAACGGTTCTCCATCTTTCTTTGGAGCGCTTTCCAACTAGTGGTGCGTACGCATGTGAGTAAGAAATCACCAGAGACACAATTCCACAAAGAATGGTACAAAATGCCTCATTTCCGATAGTCTGAAATAAATAAAATGGTTATTGAACTAAGTTCCAGAGTTGCGTACCATGCTAATATTTCAACTGTTGCAAGATAGAAGCGTCTGCGAGCGTTATTACACACCATATATAGTATTTATTGTACAATACGCCAAGATCAGAGTTCGTTTAGATCTAATACTCTACTCACCCACAACAGATCGCCTTGTGTTGGGCATGCTTTTCGAAAATCTGTGGCGGTGAAATAATTTGAGATTATTTTGGTATATCCTAGCTCGGGCTCCACGCTGAACAAATAAAATTACAAAAGTATTAGAGTTGGTATCATAACACAATAAATCATACCATGAACAAGTCATGGTACAAAGTACAGTTGAACATGGCTTATAAATGTGACAAAACAAAACACCAGAAAATCGTCCAAACTTACCACATAATGCCTTTATAGGCAGCAGGGCCTTGCTGCACGACGCTAATGATTACCAAGAAAATCAAGAAAAGTTTGATATCCATGTTGGTAAACGAGGAATTATAACGGCAAGGAGCTGGTAGCGGAGAAACCCGTCGTCTCCGCCATGACCTATTGCTAAGCAGCCTGGCAACAAGTATTTGACGTCACAATAGGCCCTTCGTCATCACCACCATGACGTCACATTATTTGTTTCCGCTTGGAGTAGCAATGAACGGAAAAACGGCCTGGCCATGGAGAACGGCCTGGCCCCGGGTGATATTTCCATTAAGTGGGATGCCCCTGTTTTGAACCATGCATGAGCAATTAAAAATCAAGTATATTCTAATATTGGTACATCCAATATCAAGGGTTTGATTTAAGTTTCATTATTTAGAAAAATAAATATAATTATAATGGGTTAGAGAGTACAATATTAGGATCGCTCGGAAGTGTGTCATGGCCGGAAATGCTAGCTTTACGTGAAACCAAATCAATGGCGCGTCGTTTTCGGCAAAATTATTGAAACATCTACATGATTGACCGGATATAATAAATAAGCTTATTTTACCGATGTGATAGGGAATCCTCAATTCTAAGTAGGTTTAAAGGAAACATTTGTGTACGATTACTGCAATTTCGGGTCGAAAAATTATGATATTATGCAATTTATGAGGTGTTTTGCTTTAGTTACCATTGTTTTCAAATGCATAGATAAGCGCAGAATTTGGTCAAATATTTGCCTAAATATCATATTGAAATTGCACATGATGTGCATATTAATTACATGTATATATATATATATACATCCATGCACATGTTTTTCACAGTTTAACGGCTATATTTAGATTTCTAAGACATGTGCCTTATTTTCATAAATCTAACAAATCTACCATTGTCAGTCACCAGAGAAGGAAAGTAAATCAACGGAGAAGTAAATAATCATGCGGTCGATTGGAGACAAATTCTGTGTTATTACCGTGACAAAAATGATGTGTAAATATCAAATGTATTTATGATTTGGTGGGATGAAGCATCAGGCGGGACAAATCCGTTGTGTGGTGCACGTCTTGAAATTGGGAGAGTCTGTTGTAAAGTACCAACGTTGACACCTGGTATTGTCATTTGATGGTTTACAAATAGTTATTTTGTATAGATGACTGTCCTTGAGGTTTTCTTTATAGAAGTCGTATGCCGCATCACATATGTTGCTTCCGCTTCCGGAAAGGGGTAAGGTTTGGATACAGCTACGATTGAAATAGATGTCATGACACTTTCAGAATTGGTTTGTTGACCTATTAAATAGTTAACATTTCCAGCGTGGACATCATTATCTGGAAAGGTATTTCAGGTATAATTACAGAATCAAATGTCCTTATTTTTTTAATTAGATATGGAGTATCTGTTGTGCATTTTAACAACAAGAAAAACGATGGCCATAGGAAGCCACCTTGAAGAACTCGGCTACATTACATATTTAAAAATAAAAGTGAAGATAAGTATATTTCTACCTTGGTGACCACAATAAGACGCCTTTATTTTCTATGACAATGTCAGAAGTTCTCGCAATTTTTTCTGTACGTTTGCGCAGCCAGGGTTATGTAAGGACGGCCTCCCACGTATATGAAGTGTGTGTGTTTTGGGAGAACAAGTAAGGTTGACGGATTACGTAATATTTAACGCCTAACTCAGTATGTGTATGGTTATTTAACAATTGTTGAACTGGTATACAACCCTCCATATTGGATGGACCGATTTTAGAATATACTTGATTTTTAATTTGTGGTATATATGTCTTAAAACAAACGTCACTCGCTTTATACAAATATCCTCCGTGACCATGCTGTCCTTCTGTGATCTGCTACCTCTATCTTCCCTCCACCTCCAAATTCGGACACGTCATTAGAAGACCATACATGTAAATTTGACTGTAACACAAGCGCGATATAGGACGTAGTCAAAACAAAACTCGATTGTCAATAGCAACATATTTTAATGAATTCGCCCAAAAGCATCAATGATCAATATTGATCATGTCATAAAAGGAAAAATATCATCGAAATAAATGTTATTAAAATTTACGTTGAAAAAAAATTGCACTCCAAATCACAGGAGTAACCAACACAGTCCGGTAACACGACATTCTTCTGTATTCGGCGATCACTC
Source organism: Argopecten irradians (assembly GCF_041381155.1). Classification (NCBI taxonomy): domain Eukaryota; kingdom Metazoa; phylum Mollusca; class Bivalvia; order Pectinida; family Pectinidae; genus Argopecten; species Argopecten irradians. The sequence goes on along the minus strand of NC_091141.1, from coordinate 36,334,399 downwards.
GGGAACGACATCAAATAGTTCAGAAGGAAGTACGGACGGATAAGGATGAGAGATGAAAACAGAGCGGAACGAACAGGTTGTATCGATATATTCGCCACCTCTGCCTAATCATTTGAGGATCTGAAATAAACAATCCAAGCTTTAATCAATGTACAAAAGGTTTTTTCAAGTAATAATGATGCTCATTTATTCCGCTATCTAAAACAACATGGGTTTGTGACAAGATAGAAATTCCTTACCCAAATATTTTGATTTCAAACTGATTTCCTCATGTTACCAGATGCTTCAATATTTCCAAAAGAAACTTAACTGGTTCTATTTTTTCAGTCATTAATTTGAGTTGAACGAAATGTTTAGATAATCTTTACACTAATAGACACGGACGTTTTTTTTTTATCGTAGACAGAGTACTAATACAGGAGTTCCGAGGACGGGGATTGACTTTACAAAACGGGAAAATATGTGTATCTCTATTTGTAAGGGACACATGCTACATGTACCAACCTAATAAGGCACTGGGTACCAGGCGTTGATTTGGCGCTGGACACACAGCGGGAACAAAGCTAAATGCTCCTCCTCGAAATAGTCGCAGAACTTCCGTGCCCAGTATAATTCATCGCATGGGAGCTCCTTTGTCAGCTCTACTGACAGCTGAAGCCCTTGGCTAAACATCCTCATTGCATGGGAGCGCTTTTCGAAATCCACAAGGTTCCACACACGGGGCTCGAAGCGCTTCCACGAAGCACGCTTGGCCTGGCATGGATCAGTGCCACAATAACGGCAGAGTGAGCGACCTTAAATAACGACAACGGGTGATTAAAACATCTCAAAATGTTCATTGAATACTACAGCCTAGTAAACACATTCCACAGAAAGTGGGTTTTTAGTTCTTTTTTACACTATGACTGAAAGATGAAGAGAAAAGTGACAAGGAATAGCAATACTACTTACGAGCTCTCCATTCCCTGAACATGGAACAAACGGTTCTCCATCTTTCTTTGGAGCGCTTTCCAACTAGTGGTGCGTACGCATGTGAGTAAGAAATCACCAGAGACACAATTCCACAAAGAATGGTACAAAATGCCTCATTTCCGATAGTCTGAAATAAATAAAATGGTTATTGAACTAAGTTCCAGAGTTGCGTACCATGCTAATATTTCAACTGTTGCAAGATAGAAGCGTCTGCGAGCGTTATTACACACCATATATAGTATTTATTGTACAATACGCCGAGACCAGAGTTCGTTTATATTTATAATACTCTACTCACCCACAGCAGATCGCCTTGTGTTGGGCATGCTTTTCGAAAATCTGTGGCGGTGAAATAGTTTGAGATTATTTTGGTATATCCTAGCTCGGGCTCCACGCTGAACAAATAAAATTACTAAAAGTATTAAAGTTGGTATCATAACACAATAAATCATACCATGAACAAGTCATGGTACAAAGTACAGTTGAACATGGCTTATAAATGTGACAAAACAAAACACCAGAAAATCGTCCAAACTTACCACATAATGCCTTTATAGGCAGCAGGGCCTTGCTGCACGACGCTAATGATTACCAAGAAAATCAAGAAAAGTTTGATATCCATGTTGGTAAACGAGGAATTATAACGGCAAGGAGCTGGTAGCGGAGAAACCCGTCGTCTCCGCCATGACCTATTGCTAAGCAGCCTGGCAACAAGTATTTGACGTCACAATAGGCCCTTCGTCATCACCACCATGACGTCACATTATTTGTTTCCGCTTGGAGTAGCAATGAACGGAAAAACGGCCTGGCCATGGAGAACGGCCTGGCCCCGGGTGATATTTCCATTAAGTGGGATGCCCCTGTTTTGAACCATGCATGAGCAATTAAAAATCAAGTATATTTCTAATATTGGTACATCCAATATCAAGGGTTTGATTTAAGTTTCATTATTTAGAAAAATAAATATAATTATAATGGGTTAGAGAGTACAATATTAGGATCGCTCGGAAGTGTGTCATGGCCGGAAATGCTAGCTTTACGTGAAACCAAATCAATGGCGCGTATTTCGGCAAAATTATTGAAACATCTACATGATTGACCGGATATAATAAATAAGCTTATTTTACCGATGTGATAGGGAATCCTCAATTCTAAGTAGGTTTAAAGGAAACATTTGTGTACGATTACTGCAATTTCGGGTCGAAAAATTATGATATTATGCAATTTATGAGGTGTTTTGCTTTAGTTACCATTGTTTTCAAATGCATAGATAAGCGCAGAATTTGGTCAAATTTTTGCCTAAATATCATATTGAAATTGCACATGATGTGCATATTCATTACATGTATATATATATATACATCCATGCACATGTTTTTCACAGTTTAACGGCTATATTTAGAGTTCTAAGACATGTGCCTTATTTTCATAAATCAACGGAGAAGTAAATAGTCACCAGAGAAGGAAAGTAAATCAACGGAGAAGTAAATAATCATGCGGTCGATTGGAGACAAATTCTGTGTTATTACCGTGACAAAAATGATGTGTAAATATCAAATGTATTTATGATTTGGTGGGATGAAGCATCAGGCGGGACAAATCCGTTGTGTGGTGCACGTCTTGAAATTGGGAGAGTCTGTTGTAAAGTACCAACGTTGACACCTGGTATTGTCATTAGATGGTTTACAAATAGTTATTTTGTATAGATGACAGTCCTTGAGGTTTTCTTTATAGAAGTCGTATGCCGCATCACATATGTTGCTTCCGCTTCCGGAAAGGGGTAAGGTTTGGATACAGCTACGATTGAAATAGATGTCATGACACTTTCAGAATTGGTTTGTTGACCTATTAAATAGTTAACATTTCCAGCGTGGACATACTTATCTGGAAAGGTATTTCAGATATAATTACAGAATCAAATGTCCTTATTTTTTAATTAGATATGGAGTATCTGTTGTGCATTTTAACAACAAGAAATACGATGGCCATAGGAAGCCACCTTGAAGAACTCGGCTACATTACATATTTAAAAATAAAAGTGAAGATAAGTATATTTCTACCATGGTGACCACAATAAGACGCCTTTATTTCTATGACAATGTCAGAAGTTCTCGCAATTTTTTTCTGTACGTTTGCACAGCCAGGGTTATGTAAGGACGGCCTCCCACGTATATGAAGTGTGTGTGTTTTGGAAGAACAAGTAAGGTTGACGGATTACGTAATATTTAACGCCTAACTCAGTATGTGTATGGTTATTTAACAATTGTTGAACTGGTATACAACCCTCCATATTGGATGGACCGATTTTAGAATATACTTGATTTTTAATTCGTGTTATATATGTCTTAAAACAAACGTCACTCGCTTTATACAAATATCCTCCGTGACCATGCTGTCCTTCTGTGATCTGCTACCTCTATCTTCCCTCCACCTCCAAATTCGGACACGTCATTAGAAGACCATACATGTAAATTTGACTGTAACACAAGCGCGATATAGGACGTAGTCAAAACAAAACTCGATTGTCAATAGCAACATATTTTAATGAATTCGCCCAAAAGCATCAATGATCAATATTGATCATGTCATAAAAGGAAAAATATCATCGAAATAAATGTTATTAAAATTTACGTTGAAAACAACAAAGAAAACGCACTCCAAATCACAGGAGTAACCAACACAGTCCGGTAACACGACATTCTTCTGTACTCGGCGATCACTCGGGAACGACATCAAATAGTTCAGAAGGAAGTACGGACGGATAAGGATGAGAGATGAAAACAGAGCGGAACGAACAGGTTGTATCGATATATTCGCCACCTCTGCCTAATCATTTGAGGATCTGAAATAAACAATCCAAGCTTTAATCAATGTACAAAAGGTTTTTTCAAGTAATAATGATGCTCATTTATTCCGCTATCTAAAACAACATGGGTTTGTGACAGGATAGAAATTCCTTACCCAAATATTTTGATTTCAAACTGATTTCCTCATGTTACCAGATGCTTCAATATTTCCAAAAGAAACTTAACTGGTTCTATTTTTTCAGTCATTAATTTGAGTTGAACGAAATGTTCAGATAATCTTTACACTAATAGACACGGACGTTTTTTTTTTTTATCGTAGACAGAGTACTAATACAGGAGTTCCGAGGACGGGGATTGACTTTACAAAACGGGAAAAAATATATGTGTATCTCTATTTGTAAGGGACACATGCTACATGTACCAACCTAATAAGGCACTGGGTACCAGGCGTTGATTTGGCGCTGGACACACAGCGGGAACAAAGCTAAATGCTCCTCCTCGAAATAGTCGCAGAACTTCCGTGCCCAGTATAATTCATCGCATGGGAGCTCCTTTGTCAGCTTTACTCACAGTTGAAGCCCCTTGGCTAAACATCCTCATTGCATGGGAGCGCTTTTCGAAATCCACAAGGTTCCACACACGGGGCTCGAAGCGCTTCCACGAAGCACGCTTGGCCTGGCATGGATCAGTGCCACAATAACGGCAGAGTGAGCGACCTTAAATAACGACAACGGGTGATTAAAACATCTCAAAATGTTCATTGAATACTACAGCCTAGTAAACACATTCCACAGAAAGTGGGTTTTTAGTTCTTTTTTACACTATGACTGAAAGATGAAGAGAAAAGTGACAAGGAATAGCAATACTACTTACGAGCTCTCCATTCCCTGAACATGGAACAAACGGTTCTCCATCTTTCTTTGGAGCGCTTTCCAACTAGTGGTGCGTACGCATGTGAGTAAGAAATCACCAGAGACACAATTCCACAAAGAATGGTACAAAATGCCTCATTTCCGATAGTCTGAAATAAATAAAATGGTTATTGAACTAAGTTCCAGAGTTGCGTACCATGCTAATATTTCAACTGTTGCAAGACAGAAGCGTCTGCGAGCGTTATTACACACCATATTTATTGTACAATACGCCAAGATCAGAGTTCGTTTAGATCTAATACTCTACTCACCCACAACAGATCGCCTTGTGTTGGGCATGCTTTTCGAAAATCTGTGGCGGTGAAATAGTTTGAGATTATTTTGGTATATCCTAGCTCGGGCTCCACGCTGAACAAATAAAATTACAAAAGTATTAAAGTTGGTATCATAACACAATAAATCATACCATGAACAAGTCATGGTACAAAGTACAGTTGAACATGGCTTATAAATGTGACAAAACAAAACACCAGAAAATCGTCCAAACTTACCACATAATGCCTTTATAGGCAGCAGGGCCTTGCTGCACGACGCTAATGATTACCAAGAAAATCAAGAAAAGTTTGATATCCATGTTGGTAAACGAGGAATTATAACGGCAAGGAGCTGGTAGCGGAGAAACCCGTCGTCTCCGCCATGACCTATTGCTAAGCAGCCTGGCAACAAGTATTTGACGTCACAATAGGCCCTTCGTCATCACCACCATGACGTCACATTATTTGTTTCCGCTTGGAGTAGCAATGAACGGAAAAAAACGGCCTGGCCACGGAGAACGGCCTGGCCCCGGGTGATATTTCCATTAAGTGGGATGCCCCTGTTTTGAACCATGCATGAGCAATTAAAAATCAAGTATATTCTAATATTGGTATATCCAATATCAAGGGTTTGATTTAAGTTTCATTATTTAGAAAAAATAAATATAATTATAATGGGTTAGAGAGTACAATATTAGGATCGCTCGGAAGTGTGTCATGGCCGGAAATGCTAGCTTTACGTGAAACCAAATCAATGGCGCGTATTTCGGCAAAATTATTGAAACATCTACATGATTGACCGGATATAATAAATAAGCTTATTTTACCGATGTGATAGGGAATCCTCAATTCTAAGTAGGTTTAAAGGAAACATTTGTGTACGATTACTGCAATTTCGGGTCGAAAAATTATGATATTATGCAATTTATGAGGTGTTTTGCTTTAGTTACCATTGTTTTCAAATGCATAGATAAGCGCAGAATTTGGTCAAATATTTGCCTAAATATCATATTGAAATTGCACATGATGTGCATATTAATTACATATATATATATATATATACATCCATGCACATGTTTTTCACAGTTTAACGGCTATATTTAGATTTCTAAGACATGTGCCTTATTTTCATAAATCTAACAAATCTACCATTGTCAGTCACCAGAGAAGGAAAGTAAATCAACGGAGAAGTAAATAATCATGCGGTCGATTGGAGGCAAATTCTGTGTTATTACCGTGACAAAAATGATGTGTAAATATCAAATGTATTTATGATTTGGTGGGATGAAGCATCAGGCGGGACAAATCCGTTGTGTGGTGCACGTCTTGAAATTGGGAGAGTCTGTTGTAAAGTACCAACGTTGACACCTGGTATTGTCATTAGATGGTTTACAAATAGTTATTTTGTATAGATGACAGTCCTTGAGGTTTTCTTTATAGAAGTCGTATGCCGCATCACATATGTTGCTTCCGCTTCCGGAAAGGGGTAAGGTTTGGATACAGCTACGATTGAAATAGATGTCATGACACTTTCAGAATTGGTTTGTTGACCTATTAAATAGTTAACATTTCCAGCGTGGACATCATTATCTGGAAAGGTATTTCAGGTATAATTACAGAATCAAATGTCCTTATTTTTTAATTAGATATGGAGTATCTGTTGTGCATTTTAACAACAAGAAAAACGATGGCCATAGGAAGCCACCTTGAAGAACTCAGCTACATTACATATTTAAAAATAAAAGTGAAGATTAGTATATTTCTACCATGGTGACCACAATAAGACGCCTTAATTTCTATGACAATGTCAGAAGTTCTCGCAATTTTTTCTGTACGTTTGCGCAGCCAGGGTTATGTAAGGACGGTCTCCCACGTATATGAAGTGTGTGTGTTTTGGGAGAACAAGTAAGGTTGACGGATTACGTAATATTTAACGCCTAACTCAGTATGTGTATGGTTATTTAACAATTGTTGAACTGGTATACAACCCTCCATATTGGATGGACCGATTTTAGAATATACTTGATTTTTAATTTGTGGTATATATATGTCTTAAAACAAACGTCACTCGCTTTATACAAATATCCTCCGTGACCATGCTGTCCTTCTGTGATCTGCTACCTCTATCTTCCCTCCACCTCCAAATTCGGACACGTCATTAGAAGACCATACATGTAAATTTGACTGTAACACAAGCGCGATATAGGACGTAGTCAAAACAAAACTCGATTGTCAATAGCAACATATTTTAATGAATTCTCCCAAAAGCATCAATGATCAATATTGATCATGTCATAAAAGGAAAATTATTATCGACATAAATGTTATCGAAATTTACGTTGAAAAAAAAAATCACTCCAAATCACAGGAGTAACCAACACAGTCCGGTAACACGACATTCTTCTGTACTCGGCGATCACTCGGGAACGACATCAAATAGTTCAGAAGGAAGTACGGACGGATAAGGATGAGAGATGAAAACAGAGCGGAACGAACAGGTTGTATCGATATATTCGCCACCTCTGCCTAATCATTTGAGGATCTGAAATAAACAATCCAAGCTTTAATCAATGTACAAAAGGTATTTCAAGTAATAATGATGCTCATTTATTCCGCTATCTAAAACAACATGGGTTTGTGACAAGATAGAAATTCCTTACCCAAATATTTTGATTTCAAACTGATTTCCTCATGTTACCAGATGCTTCAATATTTCCAAAAGAAACTTAACTGGTTCTATTTTTTCAGTCATTAATTTGAGTTGAACGAAATGTTTAGATAATCTTTACACTAATAGACACGGACGTTTTTTTTTATCGTAGACAGAGTACTAATACAGGAGTTCCGAGGACGGGGATTGACTTTACAAAACGGGAAAATATGTGTATCTCTATTTGTAAGGGACACATGCTACATGTACCAACCTAATAAGGCACTGGGTACCAGGCGTTGATTTGGCGCTGGACACACAGCGGGAACAAAGCTAAATGCTCCTCCTCGAAATAGTCGCAGAACTTCCGTGCCCAGTATAATTCATCGCATGGGAGCTCCTTTGTCAGCTCTACTGACAGCTGAAGCCCTTGGCTAAACATCCTCATTGCATGGGAGCGCTTTTCGAAATCCACAAGGTTCCACACACGGGGCTCGAAGCGCTTCCACGAAGCACGCTTGGCCTGGCATGGATCAGTGCCACAATAACGGCAGAGTGAGCGACCTTAAATAACGACAACGGGTGATTAAAACATCTCAAAATGTTCATTGAATACTACAGCCTAGTAAACACATTCCACAGAAAGTGGGTTTTTAGGTTTTTTTTTACACTTTGACTGAAAGATGAAGAGAAAAGTAACAAGGAAAAGCAATACTACTTACGAGCTCTCCATTCCCTGAACATGGAACAAACGGTTCTCCATCTTTCTTTGGAGCGCTTTCCAACTAGTGGTGCGTACGCATGTGAGTAAGAAATCACCAGAGACACAATTCCACAAAGAATGGTACAAAATGCCTCATTTCCGATAGTCTGAAATAAATAAAATGGTTATTGAACTAAGTTCCAGAGTTGCGTACCATGCTAATATTTCAACTGTTGCAAGATAGAAGCGTCTGCGAGCGTTATTACACACCATATATAGTATTTATTGTACAATACGCCAAGATCAGAGTTCGTTTAGATCTAATACTCTACTCACCCACAACAGATCGCCTTGTGTTGGGCATGCTTTTCGAAAATCTGTGGCGGTGAAATAATTTGAGATTATTTTGGTATATCCTAGCTCGGGCTCCACGCTGAACAAATAAAATTACAAAAGTATTAAAGTTGGTATCATAACACAATAAATCATACCATGAACAAGTCATGGTACAAAGTACAGTTGAACATGGCTTATAAATGTGACAAAACAAAACACCAGAAAATCGTCCAAACTTACCACATAATGCCTTTATAGGCAGCAGGGCCTTGCTGCACGACGCTAATGATTACCAAGAAAATCAAGAAAAGTTTGATATCCATGTTGGTAAACGAGGAATTATAACGGCAAGGAGCTGGTAGCGGAGAAACCCGTCGTCTCCGCCATGACCTATTGCTAAGCAGCCTGGCAACAAGTATTTGACGTCACAATAGGCCCTTCGTCATCACCACCATGACGTCACATTATTTGTTTCCGCTTGGAGTAGCAATGAACGGAAAAACGGCCTGGCCATGGAGAACGGCCTGGCCCCGGGTGATATTTCCATTAAGTGGGATGCCCCTGTTTTGAACCATGCATGAGCAATTAAAAATCAAGTATATTCTAATATTGGTACATCCAATATCAAGGGTTTGATTTAAGTTTCATTATTTAGAAAAATAAATATAATTATAATGGGTTAGAGAGTACAATATTAGGATCGCTCGGAAGTGTGTCATGGCCGGAAATGCTAGCTTTACGTGAAACCAAATCAATGGCGCGTATTTCGGCAAAATTATTGAAACATCTACATGATTGACCGGATATAATAAATAAGCTTATTTTACCGATGTGATAGGGAATCCTCAATTCTAAGTAGGTTTAAAGGAAACATTTGTGTACGATTACTGCAATTTCGGGTCGAAAAATTATGATATTATGCAATTTATGAGGTGTTTTGCTTTAGTTACCATTGTTTTCAAATGCATAGATAAGCGCAGAATTTGGTCAAATATTTGCCTAAATATCATATTGAAATTGCACATGATGTGCATATTAATTACATGTATATATATATATATACATCCATGCACATGTTTTTCACAGTTTAACGGCTATATTTAGATTTCTAAGACATGTGCCTTATTTTCATAAATCTAACAAATCTACCATTGTCAGTCACCAGAGAAGGAAAGTAAATCAACGGAGAAGTAAATAATCATGCGGTCGATTGGAGACAAATTCTGTGTTATTACCGTGACAAAAATGATGTGTAAATATAAAATGTATTTATGATTTGGTGGGATGAAGCATCAGGCGGGACAAATCCGTTGTGTGGTGCACGTCTTGAAATTGGGAGAGTCTGTTGTAAAGTACCAACGTTGACACCTGGTATTGTCATTTGATGGTTTACAAATAGTTATCTTGTATAGATGACTGTCCTTGAGGTTTTCTTTATAGAAGTCGTATGCCGCATCACATATGTTGCTTCCGCTTCCGGAAAGGGGTAAGGTTTGGATACAGCTACGATTGAAATAGATGTCACGACACTTTCAGAATTGGTTTGTTGGCCTATTAAATAGTTAACATTTCCAGCGTGGACATCATTATCTGGAAAGGTATTTCAGGTATAATTACAGAATCAAATGTCCTTATTTTTTAATTAGATATGGAGTATCTGTTGTGCATTTTAACAACAAGAAAAACGATGGCCATAGGAAGCCACCTTGAAGAACTCAGCTACATTACATATTTAAATATAAAAGTGAAGATTAGTATATTTCTACCATGGTGACCACAATAAGACGCCTTAATTTCTATGACAATGTCAGAAGTTCTCGCAATTTTTTCTGTACGTTTGCGCAGCCAGGGTTATGTAAGGACGGTCTCCCACGTATATGAAGTGTGTGTGTTTTGGGAGAACAAGTAAGGTTGACGGATTACGTAATATTTAACGCCTAACTCAGTATGTGTATGGTTATTTAACAATTGTTGAACTGGTATACAACCCTCCATATTGGATGGACCGATTTTAGAATATACTTGATTTTTAATTTGTGGTATATATGTCTTAAAACAAACGTCACTCGCTTTATACAAATATCCTCCGTGACCATGCTGTCCTTCTGTGATCTGCTACCTCTATCTTCCCTCTACCTCCAAATTCGGACACGTCATTAGAAGACCATACATGTAAATTTGACTGTAACACAAGCGCGATATAGGACGTAGTCAAAACAAAACTCGATTGTCAATAGCAACATATTTTAATGAATTCTCCCAAAAGCATCAATGATCAATATTGATCATGTCATAAAAGGAAAAATATCATCGAAATAAATGTTATCGAAATTTACGTTGAAAAAAAATTGCACTCCAAATCACAGGAGTAACCAACACAGTCCGGTAACACGACATTCTTCTGTATTCGGCGATCACTCGGGAACGACATCAAATAGTTCAGAAGGAAGTACGGACGGATAAGGATGAGAGATGAAAACAGAGCGGAACGAACAGGTTGTATCGATATATTCGCCACCTCTGCCTAATCATTTGAGGATCTGAAATAAACAATCCAAGCTTTAATCAATGTACAAAAGGTTTTTTCAAGTAATAATGATGCTCATTTATTCCGCTATCTAAAACAACATGGGTTTGTGACAGGATAGAAATTCCTTACCCAAATATTTTGATTTCAAACTGATTTCCTCATGTTACCAGATGCTTCAATATTTCCAAAAGAAACTTAACTGGTTCTATTTTTTCAGTCATTAATTTGAGTTGAACGAAATGTTCAGATAATCTTTACACTAATAGACACGGACGTTTTTTTTTTATCGTAGACAGAGTACTAATACAGGAGTTCCGAGGACGGGGATTGACTTTACAAAACGGGAAAATATGTGTATCTCTATTTGTAAGGGACACATGCTACATGTACCAACCTAATAAGGCACTGGGTACCAGGCGTTGATTTGGCGCTGGACACACAGCGGGAACAAAGCTAAATGCTCCTCCTCGAAATAGTCGCAGAACTTCCGTGCCCAGTATAATTCATCGCATGGGAGCTCCTTTGTCAGCTCTACTGACAGCTGAAGCCCTTGGCTAAACATCCTCATTGCATGGGAGCGCTTTTCGAAATCCACAAGGTTCCACACACGGGGCTCGAAGCGCTTCCACGAAGCACGCTTGGCCTGGCATGGATCAGTGCCACAATAACGGCAGAGTGAGCGACCTTAAATAACGACAACGGGTGATTAAAACATCTCAAAATGTTCATTGAATACTACAGCCTAGTAAACACATTCCACAGAAAGTGGGTTTTTAGTTCTTTTTTACACTATGACTGAAAGATGAAGAGAAAAGTAACAAGGAATAGCAATACTACTTACGAGCTCTCCATTCCCTGAACATGGAACAAACGGTTCTCCATCTTTCTTTGGAGCGCTTTCCAACTAGTGGTGCGTACGCATGTGAGTAAGAAATCACCAGAGACACAATTCCACAAAGAATGGTACAAAATGCCTCATTTCCGATAGTCTGAAATAAATAAAATGGTTATTGAACTAAGTTCCAGAGTTGCGTACCATGCTAATATTTCAACTGTTGCAAGACAGAAGCGTCTGCGAGCGTTATTACACACCATATATAGTATTTATTGTACAATACGCCAAGATCAGAGTTCGTTTAGATCTAATACTCTACTCACCCACAACAGATCGCCTTGTGTTGGGCATGCTTTTCGAAAATCTGTGGCGGTGAAATAATTTGAGATTATTTTGGTATATCCTAGCTCGGGCTCCACGCTGAACAAATAAAATTACAAAAGTATTAGAGTTGGTATCATAACACAATAAATCATACCATGAACAAGTCATGGTACAAAGTACAGTTGAACATGGCTTATAAATGTGACAAAACAAAACACCAGAAAATCGTCCAAACTTACCACATAATGCCTTTATAGGCAGCGGGGCCTTGCTGCACGACGCTAATGATTACCAAGAAAATCAAGAAAAGTTTGATATCCATGTTGGTAAACGAGGAATTATAACGGCAAGGAGCTGGTAGCGGAGAAACCCGTCGTCTCCGCCATGACCTATTGCTAAGCAGCCTGGCAACAAGTATTTGACGTCACAATAGGCCCTTCGTCATCACCACCATGACGTCACATTATTTGTTTCCGCTTGGAGTAGCAATGAACGGAAAAACGGCCTGGCCACGGAGAACGGCCTGGCCCCGGGTGATATTTCCATTAAGTGGGATGCCCCTGTTTTGAACCATGCATGAGCAATTAAAAATCAAGTATATTCTAATATTGGTACATCCAATATCAAGGGTTTGATTTAAGTTTCATTATTTAGAAAAATAAATATAATTATAATGGGTTAGAGAGTACAATATTAGGATCGCTCGGAAGTGTGTCATGGCCGGAAATGCTAGCTTTACGTGAAACCAAATCAATGGCGCGTATTTCGGCAAAATTATTGAAACATCTACATGATTGACCGGATATAATAAATAAGCTTATTTTACCGATGTGATAGGGAATCCTCAATTCTAAGTAGGTTTAAAGGAAACATTTGTGTACGATTACTGCAATTTCGGGTCGAAAAATTATGATATTATGCAATTTATGAGGTGTTTTGCTTTAGTTACCATTGTTTTCAAATGCATAGATAAGCGCAGAATTTGGTCACATATTTGCCTAAATATCATATTGAAATTGCACATGATGTGCATATTCATTACATGTATATATATATATACATCCATGCACATGTTTTTCACAGTTTAACGGCTATATTTAGAGTTCTAAGACATGTGCCTTATTTTCATAAATCTAACAAATCTACCATTGTCAGTCACCAGAGAAGGAAAGTAAATCAACGGAGAAGTAAATAATCATGCGGTCGATTGGAGACAAATTCTGTGTTATTACCGTGACAAAAATGATGTGTAAATATCAAATGTATTTATGATTTGGTGGGATGAAGCATCAGGCGGGACAAATCCGTTGTGTGGTGCACGTCTTGAAATTGGGAGAGTCTGTTGTAAAGTACCAACGTTGACACCTGGTATTGTCATTTGATGGTTTACAAATAGTTATTTTGTATAGATGACTGTCCTTGAGGTTTTCTTTATAGAAGTCGTATGCCGCATCACATATGTTGCTTCCGCTTCCGGAAAGGGGTAAGGTTTGGATACAGCTACGATTGAAATAGATGTCATGACACTTTCAGAATTGGTTTGTTGACCTATTAAATAGTTAACATTTCCAGCGTGGACATCATTATCTGGAAAGGTATTTCAGGTATAATTACAGAATCAAATGTCCTTATTTTTTTTTATTAGATATGGAGTATCTGTTGTGCATTTTAACAACAAGAAAAACGATGGCCATAGGAAGCCACCTTGAAGAACTCGGCTACATTACATATTTAAAAATAAAAGTGAAGATAAGTATATTTCTACCATGGTGACCACAATAAGACGCCTTTATTTCTATGACAATGTCAGAAGTTCTCGCAATTTTTTTCTGTACGTTTGCACAGCCAGGGTTATGTAAGGACGGCCTCCCACGTATATGAAGTGTGTGTGTTTTGGGAGAACAAGTAAGGTTGACGGATTACGTAATATTTAACGCCTAAACTCAGTATGTGTATGGTTATTTAACAATTGTTGAACTGGTATACAACCCTCCATATTGGATGGACCGATTTTAGAATATACTTGATTTTTAATTTGTGGTATATATGTCTTAAAACAAACGTCACTCGCTTTATACAAATATCCTCCGTGACCATGCTGTCCTTCTGTGATCTGCTACCTCTATCTTCCCTCCACCTCCAAATTCGGACACGTCATTAGAAGACCATACATGTAAATTTGACTGTAACACAAGCGCGATATAGGACGTAGTCAAAACAAAACTCGATTGTCAATAGCAACATATTTTAATGAATTCTCCCAAAAGCATCAATGATCAATATTGATCATGTCATAAAAGGAAAAATATCATCGAAATAAATGTTATCGAAATTTACGTTGAAAAAAAATTGCACTCCAAATCACAGGAGTAACCAACACAGTCCGGTAACACGACATTCTTCTGTACTCGGCGATCACTCGGGAACGACATCAAATAGTTCAGAAGGAAGTACGGACGGATAAGGATGAGAGATGAAAACAGAGCGGAACGAACAGGTTGTATCGATATATTCGCCACCTCTGCCTAATCATTTGAGGATCTGAAATAAACAATCCAAGCTTTAATCAATGTACAAAAGGTATTTCAAGTAATAATGATGCTCATTTATTCCGCTATCTAAAACAACATGGGTTTGTGACAAGATAGAAATTCCTTACCCAAATATTTTGATTTCAAACTGATTTCCTCATGTTACCAGATGCTTCAATATTTCCAAAAGAAACTTAACTGGTTCTATTTTTTCAGTCATTAATTTGAGTTGAACGAAATGTTTAGATAATCTTTACACTAATAGACACGGACGTTTTTTTTTTTATCGTAGACAGAGTACTAATACAGGAGTTCCGAGGACGGGGATTGACTTTACAAAACGGGAAAATATGTGTATCTCTATTTGTAAGGGACACATGCTACATGTACAAACCTAATAAGGCACTGGGTACCAGGCGTTGATTTGGCGCTGGACACACAGCGGGAACAAAGCTAAATGCTCCTCCTCGAAATAGTCGCAGAACTTCCGTGCCCAGTATAATTCATCGCATGGGAGCTCCTTTGTCAGCTCTACTGACAGCTGAAGCCCTTGGCTAAACATCCTCATTGCATGGGAGCGCTTTTCGAAATCCACAAGGTTCCACACACGGGGCTCGAAGCGCTTCCACGAAGCACGCTTGGCCTGGCATGGATCAGTGCCACAATAACGGCAGAGTGAGCGACCTTAAATAACGACAACGGGTGATTAAAACATCTCAAAATGTTCATTGAATACTACAGCCTAGTAAACACATTCCACAGAAAGTGGGTTTTTAGTTCTTTTTTACACTATGACTGAAAGATGAAGAGAAAAGTAACAAGGAATAGCAATACTACTTACGAGCTCTCCATTCCCTGAACATGGAACAAACGGTTCTCCATCTTTCTTTGGAGCGCTTTCCAACTAGTGGTGCGTACGCATGTGAGTAAGAAATCACCAGAGACACAATTCCACAAAGAATGGTACAAAATGCCTCATTTCCGATAGTCTGAAATAAATAAAATGGTTATTGAACTAAGTTCCAGAGTTGCGTACCATGCTAATATTTCAACTGTTGCAAGATAGAAGCGTCTGCGAGCGTTATTACACACCATATATAGTATTTATTGTACAATACGCCGAGACCAGAGTTCGTTTATATTTATAATACTCTACTCACCCACAGCAGATCGCCTTGTGTTGGGCATGCTTTTCGAAAATCTGTGGCGGTGAAATAATTTGAGATTATTTTGGTATATCCTAGCTCGGGCTCCACGCTGAACAAATAAAATTACAAAAGTATTAGAGTTGGTATCATAACACAATAAATCATACCATGAACAAGTCATGGTACAAAGTACAGTTGAACATGGCTTATAAATGTGACAAAACAAAACACCAGAAAATCGTCCAAACTTACCACATAATGCCTTTATAGGCAGCAGGGCCTTGCTGCACGACGCTAATGATTACCAAGAAAATCAAGAAAAGTTTGATATCCATGTTGGTAAACGAGGAATTATAACGGCAAGGAGCTGGTAGCGGAGAAACCCGTCGTCTCCGCCATGACCTATTGCTAAGCAGCCTGGCAACAAGTATTTGACGTCACAATAGGCCCTTCGTCATCACCACCATGACGTCACATTATTTGTTTCCGCTTGGAGTAGCAATGAACGGAAAAACGGCCTGGCCATGGAGAACGGCCTGGCCCCGGGTGATATTTCCATTAAGTGGGATGCCCCTGTTTTGAACCATGCATGAGCAATTAAAAATCAAGTATATTTTAATATTGGTACATCCAATATCAAGGGTTTGATTTAAGTTTCATTATTTAGAAAAATAAATATAATTATAATGGGTTAGAGAGTACAATATTAGGATCGCTCGGAAGTGTGTCATGGCCGGAAATGCTAGCTTTACGTGAAACCAAATCAATGGCGCGTATTTCGGCAAAATTATTGAAACATCTACATGATTGACCGGATATAATAAATAAGCTTATTTTACCGATGTGATAGGGAATCCTCAATTCTAAGTAGGTTTAAAGGAAACATTTGTGTACGATTACTGCAATTTCGGGTCGAAAAAATTATGATATTATGCAATTTATGAGGTGTTTTGCTTTAGTTACCATTGTTTTCAAATGCATAGATAAGCGCAGAATTTGGTCAAATATTTGCCTAAATATCATATTGAAATTGCACATGATGTGCATATTAATTACATGTATATATATATATATATACATCCATGCACATGTTTTTCACAGTTTAACGGCTATATTTAGATTTCTAAGACATGTGCCTTATTTTCATAAATCTAACAAATCTACCATTGTCAGTCACCAGAGAAGGAAAGTAAATCAACGGAGAAGTAAATAATCATGCGGTCGATTGGAGACAAATTCTGTGTTATTACCGTGACAAAAATGATGTGTAAATATAAAATGTATTTATGATTTGGTGGGATGAAGCATCAGGCGGGACAAATCCGTTGTGTGGTGCACGTCTTGAAATTGGAAGAGTCTGTTGTAAAGTACCAACGTTGACACCTGGTATTGTCATTTGATGGTTTACAAATAGTTATCTTGTATAGATGACTGTCCTTGAGGTTTTCTTTATAGAAGTCGTATGCCGCATCACATATGTTGCTTCCGCTTCCGGAAAGGGGTAAGGTTTGGATACAGCTACGATTGAAATAGATGTCACGACACTTTCAGAATTGGTTTGTTGACCTATTAAATAGTTAACATTTCCAGCGTGGACATCATTATCTGGAAAGGTATTTCAGGTATAATTACAGAATCAAATGTCCTTATTTTTTAATTAGATATGGAGTATCTGTTGTGCATTTTAACAACAAGAAAAACGATGGCCATAGGAAGCCACCTTGAAGAACTCAGCTACATTACATATTTAAAAATAAAAGTGAAGATTAGTATATTTCTACCATGGTGACCACAATAAGACGCCTTTATTTCTATGACAATGTCAGAAGTTCTCGCAATTTTTTTCTGTACGTTTGCACAGCCAGGGTTATGTAAGGACGGCCTCCCACGTATATGAAGTGTGTGTGTTTTGGAAGAACAAGTAAGGTTGACGGATTACGTAATATTTAACGCCTAACTCAGTATGTGTATGGTTATTTAACAATTGTTGAACTGGTATACAACCCTCCATATTGGATGGACCGATTTTAGAATATACTTGATTTTTAATTCGTGTTATATATGTCTTAAAACAAACGTCACTCGCTTTATACAAATATCCTCCGTGACCATGCTGTCCTTCTGTGATCTGCTACCTCTATCTTCCCTCCACCTCCAAATTCGGACACGTCATTAGAAGACCATACATGTAAATTTGACTGTAACACAAGCGCGATATAGGACGTAGTCAAAACAAAACTCGATTGTCAATAGCAACATATTTTAATGAATTCGCCCAAAAGCATCAATGATCAATATTGATCATGTCATAAAAGGAAAAATATCATCGAAATAAATGTTATTAAAATTTACGTTGAAAACAACAAAGAAAACGCACTCCAAATCACAGGAGTAACCAACACAGTCCGGTAACACGACATTCTTCTGTACTCGGCGATCACTCGGGAACGACATCAAATAGTTCAGAAGGAAGTACGGACGGATAAGGATGAGAGATGAAAACAGAGCGGAACGAACAGGTTGTATCGATATATTCGCCACCTCTGCCTAATCATTTGAGGATCTGAAATAAACAATCCAAGCTTTAATCAATGTACAAAAGGTTTTTTCAAGTAATAATGATGCTCATTTATTCCGCTATCTAAAACAACATGGGTTTGTGACAGGATAGAAATTCCTTACCCAAATATTTTGATTTCAAACTGATTTCCTCATGTTACCAGATGCTTCAATATTTCCAAAAGAAACTTAACTGGTTCTATTTTTTCAGTCATTAATTTGAGTTGAACAAAATGTTTAGATAATCTTTACACTAATAGACACGGACGTTTTTTTTATCGTAGACAGAGTACTAATACAGGAGTTCCGAGGACGGGGATTGACTTTACAAAACGGGAAAATATGTGTATCTCTATTTGTAAGGGACACATGCTACATGTACAAACCTAATAAGGCACTGGGTACCAGGCGTTGATTTGGCGCTGGACACACAGCGGGAACAAAGCTAAATGCTCCTCCTCGAAATAGTCGCAGAACTTCCGTGCCCAGTATAATTCATCGCATGGGAGCTCCTTTGTCAGCTCTACTGACAGCTGAAGCCCTTGGCTAAACATCCTCATTGCATGGGAGCGCTTTTCGAAATCCACAAGGTTCCACACACGGGGCTCGAAGCGCTTCCACGAAGCACGCTTGGCCTGGCATGGATCAGTGCCACAATAACGGCAGAGTGAGCGACCTTAAATAACGACAACGGGTGATTAAAACATCTCAAAATGTTCATTGAATACTACAGCCTAGTAAACACATTCCACAGAAAGTGGGTTTTTAGTTCTTTTTTACACTATGACTGAAAG
This sequence comes from Argopecten irradians, assembly GCF_041381155.1. NCBI lineage: Eukaryota > Metazoa > Mollusca > Bivalvia > Pectinida > Pectinidae > Argopecten > Argopecten irradians. Next base: position 36,315,024 of record NC_091141.1, on the reverse strand, counting down.
ATGAAGAGAAAAGTGACAAGGAATAGCAATACTACTTACGAGCTCTCCATTCCCTGAACATGGAACAAACGGTTCTCCATCTTTCTTTGGAGCGCTTTCCAACTAGTGGTGCGTACGCATGTGAGTAAGAAATCACCAGAGACACAATTCCACAAAGAATGGTACAAAATGCCTCTTTTCCGATAGTCTGAAATAAATAAAATGGTTATTGAACTAAGTTCCAGAGTTGCGTACCATGCTAATATTTCAACTGTTGCAAGATAGAAGCGTCTGCGCGCGTTATTACACACCATTTATAGTATTTATTGTACAATACGCCGAGACCAGAGTTCGTTTATATTTATAATACTCTACTCACCCACAGCAGATCGCCTTGTGTTGGGCATGCTTTTCGAAAATCTGTGGCGGTGAAATAATTTGAGATTATTTTGGTATATCCTAGCTCGGGCTCCACGCTGAACAAATAAAATTACAAAAGTATTAAAGTTGGTATCATAACACAATAAATCATACCATGAACAAGTCATGGTACAAAGTACAGTTGAACATGGCTTATAAATGTGACAAAACAAAACACCAGAAAATCGTCCAAACTTACCACATAATGCCTTTATAGGCAGCAGGGCCTTGCTGCACGACGCTAATGATTACCAAGAAAATCAAGAAAAGTTTGATATCCATGTTGGTAAACGAGGAATTATAACGGCAAGGAGCTGGTAGCGGAGAAACCCGTCGTCTCCGCCATGACCTATTGCTAAGCAGCCTGGCAACAAGTATTTGACGTCACAATAGGCCCTTCGTCATCACCACCATGACGTCACATTATTTGTTTCCGCTTGGAGTAGCAATGAACGGAAAAACGGCCTGGCCACGGAGAACGGCCTGGCCCCGAGTGATATTTCCATTAAGTGGGATGCCCCTGTTTTGAACCATGCATGAGCAATTAAAAATCAAGTATATTCTAATATTGGTACATCCAATATCAAGGGTTTGATTTAAGTTTCATTATTTAGAAAAATAAATATAATTATAATGGGTTAGAGAGTACAATATTAGGATCGCTCGGAAGTGTGTCATGGCCGGAAATGCTAGCTTTACGTGAAACCAAATCAAATGGCGCGTATTTCGGCAAAATTATTGAAACATCTACATGATTGACCGGATATAATAAATAAGCTTATTTTACCGATGTGATAGGGAATCCTCAATTCTAAGTAGGTTTAAAGGAAACATTTGTGTACGATTACTGCAATTTCGGGTCGAAAAATTATGATATTATGCAATTTATGAGGTGTTTTGCTTTAGTTACCATTGTTTTCAAATGCATAGATAAGCGCAGAATTTGGTCAAATATTTGCCTAAATATCATATTGAAATTGCACATGATGTGCATATTAATTGCATGTATATATATATATATTCATCCATGCACATGTTTTTTACAGTTTAACGGCTATATTTAGATTTCTAAGACATGTGCCTTATTTTCATAAATCTAACAAATCTACCATTGTCAGTCACCAGAGAAGGAAAGTAAATCAACGGAGAAGTAAATAATCATGCGGTCGATTGGAGACAAATTCTGTGTTATTACCGTGACAAAAATGATGTGTAAATATAAAATGTATTTATGATTTGGTGGGATGAAGCATCAGGCGGGACAAATCCGTTGTGTGGTGCACGTCTTGAAATTGGGAGAGTCTGTTGTAAAGTACCAACGTTGACACCTGGTATTGTCATTTGATGGTTTACAAATAGTTATCTTGTATAGATGACTGTCCTTGAGGTTTTCTTTATAGAAGTCGTATGCCGCATCACATATGTTGCTTCCACTTCCGGAAAGGGGTAAGGTTTGGATACAGCTACGATTGAAATAGATGTCACGACACTTTCAGAATTGGTTTGTTGGCCTATTAAATAGTTAACATTTCCAGCGTGGACATCATTATCTGGAAAGGTATTTCAGGTATAATTACAGAATCAAATGTCCTTATTTTTTAATTAGATATGGAGTATATGTTGTGCATTTTAACAACAAGAAAAACGATGGCCATAGGAAGCCACCTTGAAGAACTCAACTACATTACATATTTAAAAATAAAAGTGAAGATTAGTATATTTCTACCATGGTGACCACAATAAGACGCCTTAATTTCTAGGACAATGTCAGAAGTTCTCGCAATTTTTTCTGTACGTTTGCGCAGCCAGGGTTATGTAAGGACGGCCTCCCACGTATATGAAGTGTGTGTGTTTTTTGGAGAACAAGAAAGGTTGACAGATTACGTAATATTTAACGTCTAACTCAGTATGTGTATGGTTATTTAACAATTGTTGAACTGGTATACAACCCTCCATATTGGATGGACCGATTTTAGAATATACTTGATTTTTAATTTGTGGTATATATGTCTTAAAACAAAATTCACTCGCTTTATACAAATATCCTCCGTGACCATGCTGTCCTTCTGTGATCTGCTACCTCTATCTTCCCTCCACCTCAATATTCGGACACATCATTAGAAGACCATACATGTAAATTTGACTGTAACACAATCGCGATATAGGACGTAGTCAAAACAAAACTCGATTGTCAATAGCAACATATTTTAATGAATTCTCCCAAAAGCATCAATGATCAATATTGATCATGTCATAAAAGGAAAAATATCATCGAAATAAATGTTATCGAAATTTACGTTGAAAAAAAATGCACTCCAAATCACAGGAGTAACCAACAGTCCGGTAACACGACATTCTTCTGTACTCGGCGATCACTCGGGAACGACATCAAATAGTTCAGAAGGACGTACGAACGGATAAGGATGAGAGATGAAAACAGAGCGGAACGAACAGGTTGTATCGATATATTCGCCACCTCTGCCTAATCATTTGAGGATCTGAAATAAACAATCCAAGCTTTAATCAATGTACAAAAGGTATTTCAAGTAATAATGATGCTCATTTATTCCGCTATCTAAAACAACATGGGTTTGTGACAGGATAGAAATTCCTTACCCAAATATTTTGATTTCAAACTGATTTCCGCATGTTACCAGATGCTTCAATATTTCCAAAACAAACTTAACTGGTTCTATTTTCTCAGTCATTAATTTGAGTTGAACGAAATGTTTAGATAATCTTTACACTAATAGACACGGACGTTTTTTTTTATCATAGACAGAGTACTAATACAGGAGTTCCGAGGACGGGGATGGACTTTACAAAACGGGAAAATATGTGTATCTCTATTTGTAAGGGACACATGCTACATGTACAAACCTAATAAGGCATTGGGTACCAGGCGTTGATTTGGCGCTGGACACACAGCGGGAACAAAGCTAAATGCTCCTCCTCGAAATAGTCGCAGAACTTCCGTGCCCAGTATAATTCATCGCATGGGAGCTCCTTTGTCAGCTCTACTGACAGCTGAAGCCTTGGCTAAACCTCCTCATTGCATGGGAGCGCTTTTCGAAATCCACAAGGTTCCACACACGGGGCTCGAATTAAAAATCAAGTATATTCTAATATTGGTACATCCAATACCAAGGGTTTGATTTAAGTTTCATTATTTAGAAAAATAAATATAATTATAATGGGTTAGAGAGTACAATATTAGGATCGCTCGGAAGTGTGTCATGGCCGGAAATGCTAGCTTTACGTGAAACCAAATCAATGGCGCGTATTTCGGCAAAATTATTGAAACATCTACATGATTGACCGGATATAATAAATAAGCTTATTTTACCGATGTGATAGGGAATCCTCAATTCTAAGTAGGTTTAAAGGAAACATTTGTGTACGATTACTGCAATTTCGGGTCGAAAAATTATGATATTATGCAATTTATGAGGTGTTTTGCTTAAGTTACCATTGTTTTCAAATGCATAGATAAGCGCAGAATTTGGTCAAATATTTGCCTAAATATCATATTGAAATTGCACATGATGTGCATATTAATTACATGTAGATATATATATACATCCATGCACATGTTTTTCACAGTTTAACGGCTATATTTAGATTTCTAAGACATGTGCCTTATTTTCATAAATCTAACAAATCTACCATTGTCAGTCACCAGAGAAGGAAAGTAAATCAACGGAGAAGTAAATAATCATGCGGTCGATTGGAGACAAATTCTGTGTTATTACCGTGACAAAAATGAGGTGTAAATATCAAATGTATTTATGATTTGGTGGGATGAAGCATCAGGCGGGACAAATCCGTTGTGTGGTGCACGTCTTGAAATTGGGAGAGTCTGTTGTAAAGTACCAACGTTGACACCTGGTATTGTCATTTGATGGTTTACAAATAGTTATTTTGTATAGATGATTGTCCTTGAGGTTTTCTTTATAGAAGTCGTATGCCGCATCACATATGTTGCTTCCACTTCCGGAAAGGGGTAAGGTTTGGATACAGCTGCGATTGAAATAGATGTCATGACACTTTCAGAATTGGTTTGTTGACCTATTAAATAGTTAACATTTCCAGCGTGGACATCATTATCTGGAAAGGTATTTCAGGTATAATTACAGAATCAAATGTCCTTATTTTTTAATTAGATATGGAGTATATGTTGTGCATTTTAACAACAAGAAAAACGATGGCCATAGGAAGCCACCTTGAAGAACTCAACTACATTACATATTTAAAAATAAAAGTGAAGATTAGTATATTTCTACCATGGTGACCACAATAAGACGCCTTAATTTCTAGGACAATGTCAGAAGTTCTCGCAATTTTTTCTGTACGTTTGCGCAGCCAGGGTTATGTAAGGACGGCCTCCCACGTATATGAAGTGTGTGTGTTTTGGGAGAACAAGAAAGGTTGACAGATTACGTAATATTTAACGTCTAACTCAGTATGTGTATGGTTATTTAACAATTGTTGAACTGGTATACAACCCTCCATATTGGATGGACCGATTTTAGAATATACTTGATTTTTAATTCGTGTTATATATGTCTTAAAACAAACGTCACTCGCTTTATACAAATATCCTCCGTGACCATGCTGTCCTTCTGTGATCTGCTACCTCTATCTTCCCTCCACCTCCAAATTCGGACACGTCATTAGAAGACCATACATGTAAATTTGGCTGTAACACAAGCGCGATATAGGACGTAGTCAAAACAAAACTCGATTGTCAATAGCAACATATTTTAATGAATTCTCCCAAAAGCATCAATGATCAATATTGATCATGTCATAAAAGGAAAAATATCATCGAAATAAATGTTATCGAAATTTACGTTGAAAAATTCTCTCCAAATCACAGGAGTAACCAACACAGTCCGGTAACACGACATTCTTCTGTACTCGGCGATCACTCGGGAACGACATCAAATAGTTCAGAAGGAAGTACGGACGGATAAGGATGAGAGATGAAAACAGAGCGGAACGAACAGGTTGTATCGATATATTCGCCACCTCTGCCTAATCATTTGAGGATCTGAAATAAACAATCCAAGCTTTAATCAATGTACAAAAGGTATTTCAAGTAATAATGATGCTCATTTATTCCGCTATCTAAAACAACATGGGTTTGTGACAAGATAGAAATTCCTTACCCAAATATTTTGATTTCAAACTGATTTCCTCATGTTACCAGATGCTTCAATATTTCCAAAAGAAACTTAACTGGTTCTATTTTTTCAGTCATTAATTTGAGTTGAACGAAATGTTTAGATAATCTTTACACTAATAGACACGGACGTTTTTTTTATCGTAGACAGAGTACTAATACAGGAGTTCCGAGGACGGGGATTGACTTTACAAAACGGGAAAATATGTGTATCTCTATTTGTAAGGGACACATGCTACATGTACAAACCTAATAAGGCACTGGATACCAGGCGTTGATTTGGCGCTGGACACACAGCGGGAACAAAGCTAAATGCTCCTCCTCGAAATAGTCGCAGAACATCCGTGCCCAGTATAATTCATCGCATGGGAGCTCCTTTGTCAGCTCTACTGACAGCTGAAGCCCTTGGCTAAACCTCCTCATTGCATGGGAGCGCTTTTCGAAATCCACAAGGTTCCACACACGGGGCTCGAAGCGCTTCCACGAAGCACGCTTGGCCTGGCATGGATCAGTGCCACAATAACGGCAGAGTGAGCGACCTTAAATAACGACAACGGGTGATTAAAACATCTCAAAATGTTCATTGAATACTACAGCCTAGTAAACACATTCCACAGAGAGTGGGTTTTTAGTTCTTTTTTACACAATGACTGAAAGATGAAGAGAAAAAGTAACAAGGAATAGCAATACTACTTACGAGCTCTCCATTCCCTGAACATGGAACAAACGGTTCTCCATCTTTCTTTGGAGCGCTTTCCAACTAGTGGTGCGTACGCATGTGAGTAAGAAATCACCAGAGACACAATTCCACAAAGAATGGTACAAAATGCCTCTTTTCCGATAGTCTGAAATAAATAAAATGGTTATTGAACTAAGTTCCAGAGTTGCGTACCATGCTAATATTTCAACTGTTGCAAGATAGAAGCGTCTGCGCGCGTTATTACACACCATTTATAGTATTCATTGTACAATACGCCGAGACCAGAGTTCGTTTATATTTATAATACTCTACTCACCCACAGCAGATCGCCTTGTGTTGGGCATACTTTTCGAAAATCTGTGGCGGTGAAATAATTTGAGATTATTTTGGTATATCCTAGCTCGGGCTCCACGCTGAACAAATAAAATTACAAAAGTATTTAAGTTGGTATCATAACACAATAAATCATACCATGAACAAGTCATGGTACAAAGTACAGTTGAACATGGCTTATAAATATGACAAAACAAAACACCAGAAAATCGTCCAAACTTACCACATAATGCCTTTATAGGCAGCAGGGCCTTGCTGCACGACGCAAATGATTACCAAGAAAATCAAGAAAAGTTTGATATCCATGTTGGTAAACGAGGAATTATAACGGCAAGGAGCTGGTAGCGGAGAAACCCGTCGTCTCCGCCATGACCTATTGCTAAGCAGCCTGGCAACAAGTATTTGACGTCACAATAGGCCCTTCGTCATCACCACCATGACGTCACATTATTTGTTTCCGCTTGGAGTAGCAATGAACGGAAAAACGGCCTGGCCACGGAGAACGGCCTGGCCCCGAGTGATATTTCCATTAAGTGGGATGCCCCTGTTTTGAACCATGCATGAGCAATTAAAAATCAAGTATATTCTAATATTGGTACATCCAATATCAAGGGTTTGATTTAAGTTTCATTATTTAGAAAAATAAATATAATTATAATGGGTTAGAGAGTACAATATTAGGATCGCTCGGAAGTGTGTCATGGCCGGAAATGCTAGCTTTACGTGAAACCAAATCAATGGCGCGTATTTCGGCAAAATTATTGAAACATCTACATGATTGACCGGATATAATAAATAAGCTTATTTTACCGATGTGATAGGGAATCCTCAATTCTAAGTAGGTTTAAAGGAAACATTTGTGTACGATTACTGCAATTTCGGGTCGAAAAATTATGATATTATGCAATTTATGAGGTGTTTTGCTTTAGTTACCATTGTTTTCAAATGCATAGATAAGCGCAGAATTTGGTCAAATATTTGCCTAAATATCATATTGAAATTGCACATGATGTGCATATTAATTGCATGTATATATATATATACACCCATGCACATGTTTTTCACAGTTTAACGGCTATATTTAGATTTCTAAGACATGTGCCTTATTTTCATAAATCTAACAAATCTACCATTGTCAGTCACCAGAGAAGGAAAGTAAATCAACGGAGAAGTAAATAATCATGCGGTCGATTGGAGACAAATTCTGTGTTATTACCGTGACAAAAATGAGGTGTAAATATAAAATGTATTTATGATTTGGTGGGATGAAGCATCAGGCGGGACAAATCCGTTGTGCGGTGCACGTCTTGAAATTGGGAGAGTCTGTTGTAAAGTACCAACGTTGACACCTGGTATTGTCATTTGATGGTTTACAAATAGTTATCTTGTATAGATGATTGTCCTTGAGGTTTTCTTTATAGAAGTCGTATGCCGCATCACATATGTTGCTTCCACTTCCGGAAAGGGGTAAGGTTTGGATACAGCTACGATTGAAATAGATGTCATGACACTTTCAGAATTGGTTTGTTGACCTATTAAATAGTTAACATTTCCAGCGTGGACATCATTATCTGGAAAGGTATTTCAGGTATAATTACAGAATCAAATGTCCTTATTTTTTAATTAGATATGGAGTATATGTTGTGCATTTTAACAACAAGAAAAACGATGGCCATAGGAAGCCACCTTGAAGAACTCAACTACATTACATATTTAAAAATAAAAGTGAAGATTAGTATATTTCTACCATGGTGACCACAATAAGACGCCTTAATTTCTAGGACAATGTCAGAAGTTCTCGCAATTTTTTCTGTACGTTTGCGCAGCCAGGGTTATGTAAGGACGGCCTCCCACGTATATGAAGTGTGTGTGTTTTGGGAGAACAAGAAGGTTGACAGATTACGTAATATTTAACGTCTAACTCAGTATGTGTATGGTTATTTAACAATTGTTGAACTGGTATACAACCCTCCATATTGGATGGACCGATTTTAGAATATACTTGATTTTTAATTTGTGGTATATATGTCTTAAAACAAAATTCACTCGCTTTATACAAATATCCTCCGTGACCATGCTGTCCTTCTGTGATCTGCTACCTCTATCTTCCCTCCACCTCAATATTCGGACACATCATTAGAAGACCATACATGTAAATTTGACTGTAACACAATCGCGATATAGGACGTAGTCAAAACAAAACTCGATTGTCAATAGCAACATATTTTAATGAATTCTCCCAGAAAGCATCAATGATCAATATTGATCATGTCATAAAAGGAAAAATATCATCGAAATAAATGTTATCGAAATTTACGTTGAAAAAAATGCACTCCAAATCACAGGAGTAGAACCAACAGTCCGGTAACACGACATTCTTCTGTACTCGGCGATCACTCGGGAACGACATCAAATAGTTCAGAAGGACGTACGAACGGATAAGGATGAGAGATGAAAACAGAGCGGAACGAACAGGTTGTATCGATATATTCGCCACCTCTGCCTAATCATTTGAGGATCTGAAATAAACAATCCAAGCTTTAATCAATGTACAAAAGGTATTTCAAGTAATAATGATGCTCATTTATTCCGCTATCTAAAACAACATGGGTTTGTGACAGGATAGAAATTCCTTACCCAAATATTTTGATTTCAAACTGATTTCCGCATGTTACCAGATGCTTCAATATTTCCAAAACAAACTTAACTGGTTCTATTTTTTCAGTCATTAATTTGAGTTGAACGAAATGTTTAGATAATCTTTACACTAATAGACACGGACGTTTTTTTTATCATAGACAGAGTACTAATACAGGAGTTCCGAGGACGGGGATGGACTTTACAAAACGGGAAAATATGTGTATCTCTATTTGTAAGGGACACATGCTACATGTACAAACCTAATAAGGCATTGGGTACCAGGCGTTGATTTGGCGCTGGACACACAGCGGGAACAAAGCTAAATGCTCCTCCTCGAAATAGTCGCAGAACTTCCGTGCCCAGTATAATTCATCGCATGGGAGCTCCTTTGTCAGCTCTACTGACAGCTGAAGCCCTTGGCTAAACCTCCTCATTGCATGGGAGCGCTTTTCGAAATCCACAAGGTTCCACACACGGGGCTCGAATTAAAAATCAGTATATTCTAATATTGGTACATCCAATACCAAGGGTTTGATTTAAGTTTCATTATTTAGAAAAATAAATATAATTATTAATGGGTTAGAGAGTACAATATTAGGATCGCTCGGAAGTGTGTCATGGCCGGAAATGCTAGCTTTACGTGAAACCAAATCAATGGCGCGTATTTCGGCAAAATTATTGAAACATCTACATGATTGACCGGATATAATAAATAAGCTTATTTTACCGATGTGATAGGGAATCCTCAATTCTAAGTAGGTTTAAAGGAAACATTTGTGTACGATTACTGCAATTTCGGGTCGAAAAATTATGATATTATGCAATTTATGAGGTGTTTTGCTTAAGTTACCATTGTTTTCAAATGCATAGATAAGCGCAGAATTTGGTCAAATATTTGCCTAAATATCATATTGAAATTGCACATGATGTGCATATTAATTACATGTAGATATATATATACATCCATGCACATGTTTTTCACAGTTTAACGGCTATATTTAGATTTCTAAGACATGTGCCTTATTTTCATAAATCTAACAAATCTACCATTGTCAGTCACCAGAGAAGGAAAGTAAATCAACGGAGAAGTAAAATAATCATGCGGTCGATTGGAGACAAATTCTGTGTTATTACCGTGACAAAAATGAGGTGTAAATATCAAATGTATTTATGATTTGGTGGGATGAAGCATCAGGCGGACAAATCCGTTGTGTGATGCACGTCTTGAAATTGGGAGAGTCTGTTGTAAAGTACCAACGTTGACACCAGGTATTGTCATTTGATGGTTTACAAATAGTTATTTTGTATAGATGATTGTCCTTGAGGTTTTCTTTATAGAAGTCGTATGCCGCATCACATATGTTGCTTCCACTTCCGGAAAGGGGTAAGGTTTGGATACAGCTGCGATTGAAATAGATGTCATGACACTTTCAGAATTGGTTTGTTGACCTATTAAATAGTTAACATTTCCAGCGTGGACATCATTATCTGGAAAGGTATTTCAGGTATAATTACAGAATCAAATGTCCTTATTTTTTAATTAGATATGGAGTATATGTTGTGCATTTTAACAACAAGAAAAACGATGGCCATAGGAAGCCACCTTGAAGAACTCAACTACATTACATATTTAAAAATAAAAGTGAAGATTAGTATATTTCTACCATGGTGACCACAATAAGACGCCTTAATTTCTAGGACAATGTCAGAAGTTCTCGCAATTTTTTCTGTACGTTTGCGCAGCCAGGGTTATGTAAGGACGGCCTCCCACGTATATGAAGTGTGTGTGTTTTGGGGAGAACAAGAAAGGTTGACAGATTACGTAATATTTAACGTCTAACTCAGTATGTGTATGGTTATTTAACAATTGTTGAACTGGTATACAACCCTCCATATTGGATGGACCGATTTTAGAATATACTTGATTTTTAATTTGTGGTATATATGTCTTAAAACAAACGTCACTCGCTTTATACAAATATCCTCCGTGACCATGCTGTCCTTCTGTGATCTGCTACCTCTATCTTCCCTCCACCTCCAAATTCGGACACGTCATTAGAAGACCATACATGTAAATTTGGCTGTAACACAAGCGCGATATAGGACGTAGTCAAAACAAAACTCGATTGTCAATAGCAACATATTTTAATGAATTCTCCAAAAAGCATCAATGATCAATATTGATCATGTCATAAAAGGAAAAAATATCATCGAAATAAATGTTATCGAAATTTACGTTGAAAAATTCTCTCCAAATCACAGGAGTAACCAACACAGTCCGGTAACACGACATTCTTCTGTACTCGGCGATCACTCGGGAACGACATCAAATAGTTCAGAAGGAAGTACGGACGGATAAGGATGAGAGATGAAAACAGAGCGGAACGAACAGGTTGTATCGATATATTCGCCACCTCTGCCTAATCATTTGAGGATCTGAAATAAACAATCCAAGCTTTAATCAATGTACAAAAGGTATTTCAAGTAATAATGATGCTCATTTATTCCGCTATCTAAAACAACATGGGTTTGTGACAAGATAGAAATTCCTTACCCAAATATTTTGATTTCAAACTGATTTCCTCATGTTACCAGATGCTTCAATATTTCCAAAAGAAACTTAACTGGTTCTATTTTTTCAGTCATTAATTTGAGTTGAACGAAATGTTTAGATAATCTTTACACTAATAGACACGGACGTTTTTTTTATCGTAGACAGAGTACTAATACAGGAGTTCCGAGGACGGGGATTGACTTTACAAAACGGGAAAATATGTGTATCTCTATTTGTAAGGGACACATGCTACATGTACAAACCTAATAAGGCACTGGATACCAGGCGTTGATTTGGCGCTGGACACACAGCGGGAACAAAGCTAAATGCTCCTCCTCGAAATAGTCGCAGAACTTCCGTGCCCAGTATAATTCATCGCATGGGAGCTCCTTTGTCAGCTCTACTGACAGCTGAAGCCCTTGGCTAAACCTCCTCATTGCATGGGAGCGCTTTTCGAAATCCACAAGGTTCCACACACGGGGCTCGAAGCGCTTCCACGAAGCACGCTTGGCCTGGCATGGATCAGTGCCACAATAACGGCAGAGGAGCGACCTTAAATAACGACAACGGGTGATTAAAACATCTCAAAAATGTTCATTGAATACTACAGCCTAGTAAACACATTCCACAGAGAGTGGGTTTTTAGTTCTTTTTTACACAATGACTGAAAGATGAAGAGAAAAGTAACAAGGAATAGCAAACAATACTACTTACGAGCTCTCCATTCCCTGAACATGGAACAAACGGTTCTCCATCTTTCTTTGGAGCGCTTTCCAACTAGTGGTGCGTACGCATGTGAGTAAGAAATCACCAGAGACACAATTCCACAAAGAATGGTACAAAATGCCCTCTTTTCCGATAGTCTGAAATAAATAAAATGGTTATTGAACTAAGTTCCAGAGTTGCGTACCATGCTAATATTTCAACTTGTTGCCAAGAGAAGCTTCATGCTCTGCGCGTTTATTACAACAACCAATTTTATAGTATTCATTGCTATAAAATCCGTCCGATCGACCAATACCATAGTTCTTATATAATTTAATAGCTACAACTCAATACGTCACGCCACCACGAGAGTCGCCTTGTGTTGGAGCATACTTTTCGAAAATCTGGTGTGCGTGTAAAATAATTTGTCGATGTATTCTTTGTATACTTCCTAGCTCGGGCTCCACTGCTGAACCTAAATTAAAATTACCAAACCTTATGTTAAGTTGGTATCATAAACCAACTAAATCATACCAATGAACAAGTCATGGAACATCTAGGAACCAGTTAGAACATGGCGTAATAAACATACACTTGACAAAACCAAAACACCATAGAAAATCGTCCTAACACTTAACACATAAATGCCCGTTTAAAAGCAGCAGGGCCTTGCTCACCTACGCAAATGACTTAACCTAAGAAGAATCAAGAAAAGTTTTATGGGGATATCCATGTTGGTAAACGATGTAATTATAACGTCCAAGGAGCTGGGTACGTAGAAACCCGTCGTCCTCCGCCATATGACCTATATGCTAAGAGGCCAGACCCAGGCAACGAAGAAATGCTGAACTTCTCAATAGCCCAATCGTACCATCACCCACCAGGCACGTCACAATTATTTGATTCCTTCCCGCATGCGTCCGCAATGAACGGTCGAAAAACGAGCCAGTCCCAACGGAGAACTGCCAGGGCCCCGAGTTGTGATCGAATACCGAATCAAGTGGGATGCCCCAGATTTGTGAGAACCATGGCGCTCAGAGCAAGTTCAAAAAAATCAAGATTATATTCAAAAATTGTGTAACATCTCAATATCAAGGGTTTTGATTTCAAGTTTCATTAATTAGAAAAATAAATATAATGTATATGGGTTTAGAGAGTACAATATTAGGATCAGCTCGAATTAGTGTAGTCAAGTGGCCGGAAATGCTAGCTTTACGTGAAACCAAATCAATGGCGTCGTATCTTCGGCAAAATTATTGAAACATCAACATGAATGACCGGATAATAATAAATACACGCTTTTTATTTTACCGATCGTGATAGGGCCATCCATCCTCAATTCTAAGTAGGTTATAAAGGAAACATTTGTGTACGATAATTACAGCAATTTTCGGGTCGAAAATCTAATGATATTCAACATCAATTTATGAGGTTGTTTTGCTTTAGTATACTTACCAACTGTTTTTCAAAAAGCATAGATAAGCGCAGAATTTTGGTCAAATATTTGCCTAAATATCAATATTGGACCAAATAGCACATGATGTGCATATTAATTACATGTATATATATATATACATCCATGCACATGTTTTTCACAGTTTAACGGCTATATTTAGATTTCTAAGACATGTGCCTTATTTTCATAAATCTAACAAATCTACCATTGTCAGTCACCAGAGAAGGAAAGTAAATCAACGGAGAAGTAAATAATCATGCGGTCGATTGGAGACAAATTCTGTGTTATTACCGTGACAAAAATGATGTGTAAATATCAAATGTATTTATGATTTGGTGGGATGAAGCAGGCGGGACAAAAGGTGACGTCTTGAAATTGGGAGAGTCTGTTGTAAAGTACCAACGTTGACACCTGGTATTGTCATTTGATGGTTTACAAATAGTTATTTTGTATAGATGACTGTCCTTGAGGTTTTCTTTATAGAAGTCGTATGCCGCATCACATATGTTGCTTCCGCTTCCGGAAAGGGGTAAGGTTTGGATACAGCTACGATTGAAATAGATGTCATGACACTTTCAGAATTGGTTTGTTGACCTATTAAATAGTTAACATTTCCAGCGTGGACATCATTATCTGGAAAGGTATTTCAGGTATAATTACAGAATCAAATGTCCTTATTTTTTAATTAGATATGGAGTATCTGTTGTGCATTTTAACAACAACAAAAAAACGATGGCCATAGGAAGCCACCTTGAAGAACTCAGCAACATTACATATTTAAAAATAAAAGTGAAGATTAGTATATTTCTAGAATGGCATAACAATAAAGAATACAATGAATAATTCATGAAGTACAAAGTACATTCGAGATGAACATGGCTTAGTAAATGTGACAAAACAAAACACCAGAAAATGCACAAACTTACCATGTAATGCCTCGATAAGCGACAGGGCCTTGCTGCACGACGCAAATGATTACCAAGAAAATCAAGAAAAGTTTGATATCCATTTTGGTAAATCCAAGTATTACAATAACAAGGCAAGGAGCTACTCGCAGAGAGACTCATCATCTCCGCCATGCCTAATTGCTAAGCAGCTAAGCAACAACATTTGACGTCACAACTAGTCTTTCGTCGTCATCACCACTATGACGTCATACTATTTAGAGAAGCAACCTTGGAGTGCATTGCTGGAAATACGGGGCAAATTCTGTATCACGACCGCGAAATAAAGTTGTGTAAATTTATTAAGGACGATGTCAGCATTGTATATCGATACCTGTAGTCTATGTACATATATATATCCTTTAGTGGCGTAAATAATAGAAGTACAAAACTAGGATCCGTTGTAAGTGCATGTACATGGCCTAGAATTGGGAGAGCTTTACGTGAAACCAAGTCAACGTTTACACCTGCAAACTGTTATTGAGGTTGTATTGACATATTTGACCGTATAGAAATAAAAACCGTTTTGATGTTGACGTGTGGCAGAATTATGTCTTATTCTAACATAATGTTTAAAGTGAAAAATAATTATCAATTATGGACATTTTTGAGGTTCCACCTGGGCGGTAAAAAATCCATATAGGCCGAATCAAACTTTTTCGTTTTTATATTAGATACCATTGTTTCAAATGCATATGTCAAAATGATTATCTGATGTACATGTTAATTACAAGAAATCGGTGTGGCTATAGGACGTCACCCTGGAGAACACTCAGTTATATATATATAATATTTGCATATTTCTGCATTAAGTACTAAGGTCACCACAGATATAAATTTGAATCTAATCTATAATCCTATATCATCTAAGACACCGTCAACCAATTAGGAAAAAAAACTGACAAAATTAACCTTTTAATTAATAAGGGTCGTTCTGGCAGACTTTTTCCATTAGTTAATAAAAAAGTTATTTACTGTTCCTGCTAAGCGCTCAGAATAAAGGGAGAGTGACGGGACAGTGGGGTGTAATTGTTCAGTGTCTCTGGTGGTTTGTTTCAGTTAGACAACAGTATAAAACCGGCAAACGTTCCATTATTACAAAGATGGCAATGCGAAACATACTGCAGTCTTCCATATAGTATTTTATGACTGTGCTGAATTTTCATAAATTTATTGTACTCGGCAATCACTAAGTGAGGCTACTATGGCCTCAGACCACAATTACATTCACTATATGTACCAAAGAGAGAAAAAAAATGAAAATTGTATATATTTGAAATTTAGGGGGAAAAAAAAGTGATTTCAAATAAAATTAAAATTGAAATTTAGGTATTACTTTCTGAAGCGTAGTTGAGTAAGAAAGTGTGTGAACAACATGCTTGTTTTCGAGATATTCTCACCTACATGTCACAAATACACAAACCTATTTTTATGATAGGGAAATCCGGAACCCGAAGAAAATGCACTACTCAAGCCTCATAACAGAAAATGTGTCCTACGCACAATAAAGCTCCTTGAAAAATGGGTTAAAACTAAATTATCCCCGGTAGTACAGATATTAAAATAAAAAAAGTGAAGTATAAAGTATACACATAACTGCAAAGCTAAAGCCTTAATTTCTAACAAAAGTTTTGTAATATCCCTAAAAATTAATAATTACATTACGTTACAACACCGGGAAGTATTCTTGTTATCTGGGGGTCATTTCACACAGGGATATGAGAATCGGTTACAATTCGTAATATCAATTCGCGCCTAACGTTTTCGGGGTTAGATAAAAAAAAAAATCGGTAAAATCGTATATACAATAATGGTACTATACACGAATAGTAAAATGGTCACTCTGATGAGTAATTGATATAAACTGTAACTAATTCTCAAATGCCAATATATGTCTTAAAATTAGTGTCCTTTATACAAATATATGAAGTACTAGCTGTCGGTCTGTGACCAGCACCGATCTCTGTAAACTCTGTATTTCCTGGACAAAGTCATGATACATCACAGTCCGGTAACACGACATTCTTCTGTACTCGGCGATCACTCGGTAACGACATCAAATAGTTCAGAAGGAAGTACGGACGGATAAGGATGAGAGATGAAAAAAACAGAGCGGAACGAACAGGTTGTATCGATATATTCGCCACCTCTGCCTAATCATTTGAGGATCTGAAATAAACAATTCAAGCTTTAATCAATGTACAAAAGGTATTTCAAGTAATAATGATGCTCATTTATTCCGCTATCTAAAACAACATGGGTTTGTGACAAGATAGAAATTCCTTACCCAAATATTTTGATTTCAAACTGATTTCCTCATGTTACCAGATGCTTCAATATTTCCAAAAGAAACTTAACTGGTTCTATTTTTTCAGTCATTAATTTGAGTTGAACGAAATGTTTAGATAATCTTTACACTAATAGACACGGACTTTTTTTTTATCGTAGACAGAGTACTAATACAGGGGTTCCGAGGACGGGGATTGACTTTACAAAACGGGAAAATATGTGTATCTCTATTTGTAAGGGACACATGCTACATGTACATGTACCAACCTAATAAGGCACTGGGTACCAGGCGTTGATTTGGCGCTGGACACACAGCGGGAACAAAGCTAAATGCTCCTCCTCGAAATAGTCGCAGAACTTCCGTGCCCAGTATAATTCATCGCATGGGAGCTCCTTTGTCAGCTCTACTGACAGCTGAAGCCCTTGGCTAAACATCCTCATTGCATGGGAGCGCTTTTCGAAATCCACAAGGTTCCACACACGGGGCTCGAAGCGCTTCCACGAAGCACGCTTGGCCTGGCATGGATCAGTGCCACAATAACGGCAGAGTGAGCGACCTTAAATAACGACAACGGGTGATTAAAACATCTCAAAATGTTCATTGAATACTACAGCCTTGTAAACACATTCCACAGAAAGTGGGTTTTTAGTTTTTTTTACACTATGACTGAAAGATGAAGAGAAAAGTAACAAGGAATAGCAATACTACTTACGAGCTCTCCATTCCCTGAACATGGAACAAACGGTTCTCCATCTTTCTTTGGAGCGCTTTCCAACTAGTGGTGCGTACGCATGTGAGTAAGAAATCACCAGAGACACAATTCCACAAAGAATGGTACAAAATGCCTCATTTCCGATAGTCTGAAATAAATAAAATGGTTATTGAACTAAGTTCCACAGTTGCGTACCATGCTAATATTTCAACTGTTGCAAGATAGAAGCGTCTGCGAGCGTTATTACACACCATATATAGTATTTATTGTACAATACGCCAAGATCAGAGTTCGTTTAGATCTAATACTCTACTCACCCACAACAGATCGCCTTGTGTTGGGCATGCTTTTCGAAAATCTGTGGCGGTGAAATAATTTGAGATTATTTTGGTATATCCTAGTTCGGGCTCCACGCTGAACAAATAAAATTACAAAAGTATTAGAGTTGGTATCATAACACAATAAATCATACCATGAACAAGTCATGGTACAAAGTACAGTTGAACATGGCTTATAAATGTGACAAAACAAAACACCAGAAAATCGTCCAAACTTACCACATAATGCCTTTATAGGCAGCGGGGCCTTGCTGCACGACGCTAATGATTACCAAGAAAATCAAGAAAAGTTTGATATCCATGTTGGTAAACGAGGAATTATAACGGCAAGGAGCTGGTAGCGGAGAAACCCGTCGTCTCCGCCATGACCTATTGCTAAGCAGCCTGGCAACAAGTATTTGACGTCACAATAGGCCCTTCGTCATCACCACCATGACGTCACATTATTTGTTTCCGCTTGGAGTAGCAATGAACGGAAAAAACGGCCGGGCCACGGAGAACGGCCTGGCCCCGGGTGATATTTCCATTAAGTGGGATGCCCCTGTTTTGAACCATGCCTGAGCAATTAAAAGTCAAGTATATTCTAATATTGGTACATCCAATATCAAGGGTTTGATTTAAGTTTCATTATTTAGAAAAATAAATATAATTATAATGGGTTAGAGAGTACAATACTAGGATCGCTCGGAAGTGTGTCATGGCCGGAAATGCTAGCTTTACGTGAAACCAAATCAATGGCGCGTATTTCGGCAAAATTATTGAAACATCTACATGATTGACCGGATATAATAAATAAGCTTATTTTACCGATGTGATAGGGAATCCTCAATTCTAAGTAGGTTTAAAGGAAACATTTGTGTACGATTACTGCAATTTCGGGTAGAAAAATTATGATATTATGCAATTATGCAATTTATGAGGTGTTTTGCTTTAGTTACCATTGTTTTCAAATGCATAGATAAGCGCAGAATTTGGTCAAATTTTTGCCTAAATATCATATTGAAATTGCACATGATGTGCATATTAATTACATGTATATATATATACATCCATGCACATCGTTTTCACAGTTTAACGGCTATATTTAGATTTCTAAGACATGTGCCTTATTTTCATAAATCTAACAAATCTACCATTGTCAGTCACCAGAGAAGGAAAGTAAATCAACGGAGAAGTAAATAATCATGCGGTCGATTGGAGACAAATTCTGTGTTATTACCGTGACAAAAATGATGTGTAAATATCAAATGTATTTATGATTTGGTGGGATGAAGCATCAGGCGGGACAAATCCGTTGTGTGGTGCACGTCTTGAAATTGGGAGAGTCTGTTGTAAAGTACCAACGTTGACACCTGGTATTGTCATTTGATGGTTTACAAATAGTTATCTTGTATAGATGACTGTCCTTGAGGTTTTCTTTATAGAAGTCGTATGCCGCATCACATATGTTGCTTCCGCTTCCGGAAAGGGGTAAGGTTTGGATACAGCTACGATTGAAATAGATGTCATGACACTTTCAGAATTGGTTTGTTGACCTATTAAATAGTTAACATTTCCAGCGTGGACATCATTATCTGGAAAGGTATTTCAGGTATAATTACAGAATCAAATGTCCTTATTTTTTAATTAGATATGGAGTATCTGTTGTGCATTTTAACAACAAGAAAAACGATGGCCATAGGAAGCCACCTTGAAGAACTCAGCTACATTACATATTTAAAAATAAAAGTGAAGATTAGTATATTTCTACCATGGTGACCACAATAAGACGCCTTAATTTCTATGACAATGTCAGAAGTTCTCGCAATTTTTTCTGTACGTTTGCGCAGCCAGGGTTATGTAAGGACGGTCTCCCACGTATTTGAAGTGTGTGTGTTTTGGGAGAACAAGTAAGGTTAACGGATTACGTAATATTTAACGCCTAACCCAGTATGTGTATGGTTATTTAACAATGTTTGTTGAACTGGTATACAACCCTCCATATTGGATGGACCGATTTTAGAATATACTTGATTTATAATTTGTGGTATATATGTCTTAAAACAAACGTCACTCGCTTTATACAAATATCCTCCGTGACCATGCTGTCCTTCTGTGATCTGCTACCTCTATCTTCCCTCTACCTCCAAATTCGGACACGTCATTAGAAGACCATACACGTAAATTTGACTGTAACATAAGCGCGATATAGGACGTAGTCAAAACAAAACTCGATTGTCAATAGCAACATATTTTAATGAATTCTCCCAAAAGCATCAATGATCAATATTGATCATGTCATAAAAGGAAAAATATCATCGAAATAAATGTTATCGAAATTTACGTTGAAAAAAAATTGCACTCCAAATCACAGGAGTAACCAACACAGTCCGGTAACACGACATTCTTCTGTACTCGGCGATCACTCGGGAACGACATCAAATAGTTCAGAAGGAAGTACGGACGGATAAGGATGAGAGATGAAAACAGAGCGGAACGAACAGGTTGTATCGATATATTCGCCACCTCTGCCTAATCATTTGAGGATCTGAAATAAACAATCCAAGCTTTAATCAATGTACAAAAGGTATTTCAAGTAATAATGATGCTCATTTATTCCGCTATCTAAAACAACATGGGTTTGTGACAAGATAGAAATTCCTTACCCAAATATTTTGATTTCAAACTGATTTCCTCATGTTACCAGATGCTTCAATATTTCCAAAAGAAACTTAACTGGTTCTATTTTTTCAGTCATTAATTTGAGTTGAACGAAATGTTTAGATAATCTTTACACTAATAGACACGGACGTTTTTTTTATCGTAGACAGAGTACTAATACAGGAGTTCCGAGGACGGGGATTGACTTTACAAAACGGGAAAATATGTGTATCTCTATTTGTAAGGGACACATGCTACATGTACCAACCTAATAAGGCACTGGGTACCAGGCGTTGATTTGGCGCTGGACACACAGCGGGAACAAAGCTAAATGCTCCTCCTCGAAATAGTCGCAGAACTTCCGTGCCCAGTATAATTCATCGCATGGGAGCTCCTTTGTCAGCTCTACTGACAGCTGAAACCCTTGGCTAAACATCCTCATTGCATGGGAGCGCTTTTCGAAATCCACAAGGTTCCACACACGGGGCTCGAAGCGCTTCCACGAAGCACGCTTGGCCTGGCATGGATCAGTGCCACAATAACGGCAGAGTGAGCGACCTTAAAATAACGACAACGGGTGATTAAAACATCTCAAAATGTTCATTGAATACTACAGCCTAGTAAACACATTCCACAGAAAGTGGGTTTTTAGTTCTTTTTTACACTATGACTGAAAGATGAAGAGAAAAGTGACAAGGAATAGCAATACTACTTACGAGCTCTCCATTCCCTGAACATGGAACAAACGGTTCTCCATCTTTCTTTGGAGCGCTTTCCAACTAGTGGTGCGTACGCATGTGAGTAAGAAATCACCAGAGACACAATTCCACAAAGAATGGTACAAAATGCCTCATTTCCGATAGTCTGAAATAAATAAAATGGTTATTGAACTAAGTTCCAGAGTTGCGTACCATGCTAATATTTCAACTGTTGCAAGATAGAAGCGTCTGCGCGCGTTATTACACACCATTTATAGTATTTATTGTACAATACGCCGAGACCAGAGTTCGTTTATATTTATAATACTCTACTCACCCACAGCAGATCGCCTTGTGTTGGGCATGCTTTTCGAAAATCTGTGGCGGTGAAATAATTTGAGATTATTTTGGTATATCCTAGCTCGGGCTCCACGCTACACAAATAAAATTACAAAAGTATTAAAGTAAGTATCATAAAACAATAAATCATACCATGAACAAGTCATGGTACAAAGTTCAGTTGAACATGGCTTATTAATGTGACAAAACAAAACACCAGAAAACCGTCCAAACTTACCACATAATGCCTTTAGAGGCAGCAGGGCCTTGCTGCACGACGCTAATGATTACTAAGAAAATCAAGAAAAGTTTGATATCCATGTTGGTAAACGAGGAATTACAATAGCAAGGAGCTGCTAGCGGAGAACCCCGTCGTTTCCGCCATGGCCTATTGCTAAGCAGCCTGGCAACAAGTATTTGACGTCACAATAGGCCCTACGTCATCACCACCATGACGTCATATTATTTGCTTCCGCTTGGAGTAGCAATGAACGAAAGAACGGCCTGGCCCCGGGTGATATTTCCATTAAAGTACTTGTGCAGCCATTTTTTTTATAATACGCAGGATATTGCTTTGGATGAATGAAAAATTAAGTCCCACCCAATGAATCGAATGAGCTAGGTGGTCACGTGGTCTTGTGATGTCAGAGTAGTCCGCGGCTACACAATGTAAGCCTAGTACTATACATGTATACAGCATATATACATACATATGTACTTATATCCGCATTGTGCCATCCTACATCATTCCACCCTAGTATGATACAATAAAGTAAATATTTGTAATATATTTCAAGCAATTAACTAGTATTTGTTTGTCATATAACATTACGACCTGAAAAATATCGACTTTACTCTATCACTTGGAGATATTGCACAGATTTCCAAAACATAGAGACAGCGACACACAAAGCACACTGCATGCAGGGGAGACCACAAATGCGATTATGGATCAATATAGGCACTACCTGACCGTTATATCCAACCCTTTTGTTTTCAATATAATATTTTGAATTGAATTGAAATGTGAAAATGAATTAATGTAAATTTTGGTTTGCCATTGTAAAACATTACACATAAAAAATCTTTTTGTTCTTTTCCAGAATAGCCAGAAGTTTGGCCTTGTGTTTGGTAGTTTTGGTACCGATGGTCAATGATGATGTTGGGTTTATTAAAAGAGATAAAAGATTACTTTTACAAAAAGTCTGTTTAAATATCAGTACACTGTATTTTAATGCGATTTTGGGGCAGTATGTAACAATAGATAGTGGTCTTAATTTGCCCATGCAGAGGTTCTCAATTATTTTAGCAAACGTTAAAACTTAAAATCCTTTTAAAACAAACATGTACACTGTAAATTACACAATCATTTTATGTATGATATTTTGTCATTTGGATTGAAATTTTACTTCATATTTTCGGATTTTTTTTCCAAATTGGAATGGTTCACAGTGGCGTAGGAAGATGAAACGTTATGGGGGGGGGGGGGGGGGGGGAAAGATCCTCTATATTTTGTAACCCCCCCCCCCCCCCCCCGCCGCCGCACCTACAGGAGGAGATTAATTCAACTCCAAACCATGTATGCTTTATGTACATTTTTCATATATTATTAAATTTAATCCTTGTACACATCTACGAATACGCAAATTGGCCAAATTAGCGTGTGAGCGCCGATGGCGCGAGATTTTGGGGTTTTAGGGGTCTGAGGGTGACCCCCGGGAAAAATATTGTAATATAGAATGACTGAGATGAGTTTTACAGTGTATTTTGATGATTTTGCGAGCGCCTGAAAGCGCGAGATTTTGGTGTTTGGGGGGGTCCGGGGCCTCCCCCGGGAAAAATATTACGATTTAGAACGGCTTAAATGAGTTTTGATGAATTTGCGAGCACCCGAAAGCGCGAGATTTTGGTGTTTGGTGGGTCCGGGGGTCTCCCACGGGAAAAAATACCATTTAGAATGGCTTAGATGAGTTTTACGATGCATTTTGATGAATTTGCGAGCGCCCAAAGGCGCGAGAATTTGGTGTTAGGGGGTCCGGGGGTCTTCCCCGGGAAAAAAATTACGATTTAGAATGGCTGAGATGAGTTTTACGATGTATTTTAATGATTATAAAGCGTTCTCAACATGTTAATTTTTCGATTCAAAGCTACCTGCATTTAGAATTGATAATTGTGTCGTCATAACATTATGCAACCCTACTAAATGAATTAATTGTCTCGCTAAGACATAAACAAATTGATCTTTTAAGAGACATTTTTTTTTAATAGTACATAGAATCCGTTGATGAACATGTTTAGTCTAATATTCGTGTGTATTGAATTTTCACTATTTAAGGTATGACATTATATGCTTGAACGTTTTAGGAAATGCGCCTGCCCAGCGGAAAATTCTAGAATGAAGTACGAAAAATGTGCAGTTGCCCCCCCCCCCCCCCCCCCCCCGCCCCCCCCCCCCTGCGCCCCCCCCCCCCCCCCCCCCGCTTCCTACGCCCCTGGTTCACGTTCCTTTTACCAAAGATTGAGAGGAAATTCGGTCGGGACCGGCCAAGTACTTCGTATTAAGCCAAGTTGTCGAGTTTTCCGAGTTCGTATTAACCAAGTTCGACTGTACTTACCCAGATCGTCTGACACCACGAATAAAATATGTGGAAGTGAAGCAGCATGAATATACACAGTAAAACAAAGAAGGAGGCCTAGAATGGTTTGAATCTTCTTCATCATTATCTGTACTCGTCTGTCCAGTCCTAGTTACATATATATACTGTCACTGCCATGGCTTCATATGTTTATCAAAGGTCAAAAACAGATAAACACTCGTCTTCACATGGCATTATTTATTCGTAAGGTGACAGTTCCTAGGCATGGAGTTGTTCATCCTCGATACTCCAGGGGTTACTATCACTGACGTAATATCCACCCCTGGTCTATCTCATAGTAAAATATCTGAAGCAACAGAAAACAGGTAATATATGATTCTTTGATGCACATCAACGGAATTGTATAACGGTCTATTGTGGTTGACTGTGTTGATTCGCTCTCTATATATCTACCTAGCATGGTGTTTTTTTATTAATTTCACGATTCATCAGGCCAAAACTTCGTCAATACTTGCCCAATTTTGTTCATCAAGCACTCATTAACTTTGGAAAGATAAAGTATTTCTATCTAAGGTAAGATATGTCCGTCCATATGTCCGCCGAGTTCAAACCCTTGATACTGTAATACATGTATATTGGTGTAAACTGTTGGTTAAAAAAATCGTGCCAGGTCCCTGTGATACAAAGGTCACAGTACATTGTACATGTACACAATACACATTGGGAAACCAGTTAACTTGTTCACTTGCCCTGTCCATATTTATACATCAATATTCCCGCTACACTTATATAAAGACATAACGAATTTCCATTACGATCTTAATGACCAGGTTCAATCTTTGGGCTAAAAATCCCCCTCGGGACGTGGTTTTACCTCCAAAGTCGAGAACCACATTGAATTTCATAAATATATATTTGCATCTATTTTTTGTAGTTTGTTTGGGTTTTTTTATGAGTTTTACGGCCCATCGACAACTAAGGTCATTTAGGGCCAAATTACAAGGCAGGCATTAGTATTAGGATATAAACAAGGACTGTATCTAAAAGATCAGGATAAGAAAAAGGCAAGTAAAAACTAAATCAAAATTGTAAATGTTGATTTAATAAAAAGAGTTACATAGGATAAAATAGTTTTGACTAAAACACATGAAAAAACTCATGCACAATGTTTTGTGTACAGGCATTTTGGCATACAGGCGGTCACGTGGGGATATGATTGAGATGTACAAAATACTTTCTGGAAAATACGATAAAGAAGTCGCAGATTTGTTTTCAATCAACCAGGGATCAAGTACCCGCGGACATGATTTGAAAGTGTACAAAGAGCATTCAAGGCTGTGCGTGAGAAAACACTCGTTTACCCAGAGAGTCGTGAATACTTGGAACAGTCTCCCATCAAATGTTGTTCAGTCTAGGACAGTTAAGCAATTTGAATATGAACTCGATTCACATTGGAAAAATCAGCCAGTAAAGTATTTATACACTGAAAAAATAAATCCATGAATTTCTAAGAGCTGACTATTATAGGATTATAAAAAAATCCTGTACATGTTAACATGTATGTTGTCAGAATAAATCTATGTATCTATGTATGTATCTATGTGTAGTAAAAACGTAGTAAGACAAGTCACGTGTTTATACCTCATTCATACCATTGGCTAAAATATAGAAATGTATTATGGGTAACTAGTGATCACATGATTGTGTGTTTACTTCCAAATATAGTGATAGTTTGCGTGCCATTTTTTCGGAAAAAGTGATTTATTTGAAAAGATTTAGACTCCAGAATGTTATTGTATTTTACATGCATATCAATTTGACTTGCGCATTTGTACTTTTTTACTATCAATAATGGACTGAAATGAGTTATAAAGCTATCATTTCCACGTTTTATCTATAAATGATATAATGCGAAATAACAAATTAAATCGGTCTGACCGTCTTATCTAGGATCAGCGAAGATCGGCTACTCCCGGCTAAATTCGTGAAATTCTTAATTTATATATATTTACCTGCTTTAGGTTTCTGAACGGATACATATAACACAAAGAAAATAAGATCTCCGTCAAAAGGCAAAATTTCGTTTTTAAGTACCAGGTCAGAGAAATCACTATATTTGGAAGTAAACACACAATCATGTGATCACTAGTTACTCATAATACAATTTTCCTTATTTCGACCAATGGCATGAATGAGGTATAAGCACGTGACTTGTTTACTACGTTTGACTACAAAGAACCCGTGTTTTGTACCATTATGGGAAAAATCCCCAGCGGATCAGGGTTTGAATTATTTTTTATTTGATTTAAACATATTGTATTGCAAAATGTGCAATGGGATTGGGCACAAGTTGTACAACTTCTATAAAGCTATTTTATAACCAGTATGCTCCTCGAGGTGATAATTTGGAAAGACTCCTAATATATTTTTATTTTAAATCTGCCAGGGTTTCATTTCCACCATTTGAAATTGCTAAGCAATTTTATCATATCATTGTTTAATTTCCATATTCTTTCCAACTAAATGGTTAAGCTTCCGCGTAGCCCAATTAGCTTTTTGGGACGCTAATACTTATTTCCTGTTATACACTGCATACTTCCAACCTCTCACAAACGAAAAGTGTGGCCAATTAACACATAATCCCCTTTCATGACCAATCAGGATTACTTGACCATGAAAGGGGCTGGGGATGTGTGCAGTCGACTATGATTTGTTCAAAAAATGTCTTTATGTCTAAAATTATCTATTTTTTATTATACTCTATAACATTATTTTTATTTTCATTATCTTTTTTTCATATCAAAAGAACAACTACAGTGTACGTATACATTGTAGATCTTTCTAAAATAGACATAAAAGGGATGTCCGTGTGCTTACCTTTTTGTTCGAGTTTCTTATTAATTAAAGTGCTCCAATTACATGTAACTGACGTGTACACTTCAATAAAAAAAAGTCCGCTATATTTCCCATTTGAATGCTTTATTTTTAAACACATATACAGTGACTGTATATTAAAGATTCTTCAACGCGGACGGACCATAAGTGATACTCATCATGTGACCTTCATATACAAATGTATAAATATGTCTTAAATATCAAAGATATAGACGTTTTAACAAAGCATGACAATTTATTGAATCGTGCCCTTTATATATCCGGGCCTCGAACTCACGATCTGCAGCACCCAATCGCCAATACCTTCTACCACTGCGCCACATCCCACACACTCACAATAATATAAAACAGCGACGTATATACAATATATATATATTGAATTGGGGGATGATCTGAGCTTTGCTATTAAACTCTAATTTACGACATCACGAGACATAAAATATTTCATACACCTTACAGATGTATCAGCATGACCCACTTGGAGTCAACTATCTTGTATAATTGTAGATCACGTAAAAACTGCCAAAAGCGATCAAATGGCACCATTATAATTCAAGTTTTTCACTCTACAGAGACGACCAAAAAATTAAAAAGCTTTTATTTCTTAGTCGTCTATGTTGAATGAATAGTAAGTACCTATCTCATACTATATTTCTAAAACGGTTATTTATGTATCATTTGAATAAATTCTTGCCGGCATGGCTTCATACCCGATATCGTAAGAATACTCTGTAAATATGATTTGTTCAACTATCTTTCGCATTTTATTTCTGATATCGTTTTTCCAAATCGTTCACAATGGAAGTCAAGTGTTATACCGCTGTCTATAACTTTGAAGAAATCATAATGTTTAACAGAACGCAAAACGATACAGATTTTACTAGCATTATGCTCATTCATAACGTAATTTCTCCACATATTTTATGGTCAATTGGTCTGAAATTTCCTGAACATCTTAGAATGATAACTAATATGGTTCAGTTATTTGTTAACTTAAGAAAAAAAGATATTTATGAGTTGTGTGATTTGTGTGGTATTTTTTTATAACGACCATATAACACATACAGCTCTTCACTGCTCCAAAACTGAAAGTTTTAGAGACGATTTATATTGTATATTTTGTATGGAGTTTGACAAACATGTTTTTTTTTGTTTTTTTTGAAAATGTTAATTATTAATTACTATTATTGATAATATCATCTAATTAACTGAAGATTGATTTATCTTATCTCAGTAAATGTTTTGTAATTTGTACCTGTATTTTGCTACTTAAATGTATTGTGTTGTATTATTATGTAAAATTCATTATGGAGGCAAATAAAGAAATACTAATAATCCAACACCCTTCAGCTACAATGTACGCGCCTGATCATAACTGTATCAAAGACGTAAAAAAGTCTTATATTATATATTGTGAAGCTATTGAAAATATGTTATTACGTTTATTATTTTTTTCAATGTTGACAGATAATGTTAATACTTCAAAGAAACAGCAAAGAAAGCTACATATTGTATCTTAGTAAAATTTACACATTTGGAGAAAATCAACAAACCAATAGAACCAACCAATTATTAGCATTTAAATCACCAATAAAAAACGATAATAAATAAGTCATTAAAAACCAGAAACACGTATACAACATACATTGTATATGTTACACAACATACAAAATGTATGTACAAAATGAATACAAGATGGTGTATCAACATGACATAATTTGTTTTTGTTAATTGTTATTTTGAAATAAATACAGTTATAGATCAAGAACTCTTTAAATTTATTGTTTTGTTTTATTTATGTTTTGATCTTTTGCACGTACAACGTAATTTATATCTGTGTAGTCCCCCCTTACAGAACCCCTGAATACAAAAGTGGGCGTGCACCCATACGACGGCTGCCACTTACAACAATAAAAAGTGTTTCCTTAATATTCATTAAGAATGATTTAGCTAAAGTATGATCAAAATGCCATTTAACAAGCTTTTAACCATTCACTAAATATATCTAAATAGGAAAATTGTACTAATAAAATATTTCATTATTTTTTATTTGTAACGGCATAAGCGATCTAATCATGGCTACAGCAAAACAGAAGTCGGGAGAAGGAAAGAACAAGGCAATGGATAAAGCTTAATATTTGTTATTTTTTAAAAGTGCGGAGTGAAAATGGCATCTATATTGAAGAATCAGATCCTCAAGCATCTGTCTAAGTAAGTAAATGTGTACTTAAGTGTCCGGATCATTTTATTTAAGTCATAAATCCCTGTACCAAAAGACGAATTTTGTATGAATATTGATGTTTTGATAATGAAACAAGTTTATGTTGCACATGTACAGTAGGAATGTATGTGTGTTATTGTGAGTGTGTGTGGCACGTATGTTGATGGAGATGTTATAATATGTGTCAATTTAAATAAATGTACTAATTATTTTACTGTGAATTAAATAAATAATTTTGTATTGTATTACAGCCAGCCTCTGAAACGAATGAATAAATCTCGTCTTGGATCTGATATTACCCCTGTGAATCGTTACACATTATGACATTTAAACTGTCACAGCCAAAACAAAGATAATATCCTTGAATTGCCTCGACTGGGGCATCACAAAACATTAATGAAACATATATCGCACTTGATCGACTCATGATAATTTTTATTATCACACTTGGGAATGTAAAAATTCTGCACCCCACCATATATACATACAGACATTATCAAACAAAGACAGCATGTTTGGACATACTTGTTTATATGCGAACAGTGAATATCAAATTAAACAAGCAAGTCATATTCTGCAGAGATCAAATAGTGGCAGTTTCGAGATCTCAAAACAACAAATTAAATTGGGTAAGTACAATTTACTGTTGATAAATCCCACTTTCTAGTGGATGTGATATCACCTTAACACAAATTTTGTGACGACATCATCACAGGAGTTCAAAGGTTGCTATAGGACTATTCGACGGTAAATTGTACTTTACCTACATTGTTTTGGGATCTTGAAACACTCATATTGGAACAACATCCAAATTCATGCAATTAAATCAATTTTACTTTATCATCATCATCAATATTATGACAAAACATGTCATGTATGTTATTTTCTCTACGATTCCCAATCCGGCAAGATCATACAAATTAATGTACATTTTGTCATTGTGGGCTCATTGGTTCTGTCCCCCATAGTTGCAAACAAACATGGTTAAAATATATTATAGTTCCAGGTGTCACTTCCATATTTCTCCACAAGAGTACAGAATGAAAAACCTTGCCAAAACAACAAACATCCTTCAGAGTTAATGACAAGCAAATAACTCGAAGAAAAGTATGACTTCTTTAATTAATTACTGTACGGTATCAACATGCAGGGATACAAGATGGGGCTCATATTTAAGTATGTATTTATTCAAATAAGAACCAATATCAAACTGAAAAACGACAAATTAATTAAGCGAAGAGTATGAATTACCTCATATATTGTATTATTATGTACCCAACATGCCAGGAAAGTTAAGTCAGACGGACAGAAAATTTTCTATTGGAGAGAGCACAATTGACGGCTTAAACAACAGATATGAACAACAGAAACCAGAAAAATCCCATTTAGATGTCTGGGAAAAACTTTTTAAAATTTTTCCTTTCATCATGATATTAAAAGAACAAACATCAAACTTAGTATTTGGATTGACCAAAACCAAACCATCAATAAAATTTAAATTATCATTTTGAGAACAATAATGGTACTTACCTCCCCTTTACAATTCTTTGTTATTTATGACATAATTGCTATTATGCAACATTACAATGTAACTATGATGCCATAAAGATACCTTATGCCATATAATCTTTTATTGAAAATTTATATATACTGATACTTCATGCACAAAGAGCATACTATTTTGAACTTATATGCACCATGTGTACTGACTGGAGTGGCTGCAATATCAAACAAACTCATCAAATGAAACTTAGTTAGTCCACATATCTCTTAGTGAAACTTCTTTACAGACTAATTATATAAGCTACAGGAATCCCACCACCAACACCAATTTCTACCAAAACTCTAGTTGGTGTGGCCTACAGCACCAAATATATAACAAAACAGAGTAGTAGCTGAGTTTGAACCCATGCCCTGTGTTTTTATATAATTAAGAGTCTCTGTTTTACCATGGCCAACTGATGTATAGCTTTATACAGTGTATTTATAAAAGGAAATCCCTCCTAGTACAAAGCTGGAAGACAATGATACTGATACCACTAATATATATACAAATAAAAATTTATCTACATTGTAGAACATTATCCTCCCCACCTTCTCTCTTTCCCTCCCCCACCATGCACTTTCTCCATCTCCCCCTTCTTCCCCTACCCCTTTTGCCCTCCCCTTCCCCCTTCCCTCTACCGGCCCCTTACCCCAACTTCATACCGACCACTCAGTGACTAGATAAGCTTGCAGTGGATGGGTGACTTCTTAAGTTGAGGCAGCAGTAGTGGGTGACTACTTATAGTTGAGGCAGCAGTAGTGGGTGACTTCTTAAGTTGAGGCAGCAGTAGTGGGTGACTTCTTAAGTTGAGGCAGCAGTAGTGGGTGACTTCTTAAGTTGAGGCAGCAGTAGTGGGTGACTTCTTAAGTTGAGGCAGCAGTAGTGGGTGACTTCTTAAGTTGAGGCAGCAGTAGTGGGTGACTTCTTAAGTTGAGGCAGCAGTAGTGCGTGACTTCTTAAGTTGAGGCAGCAGTAGTGGGTGACTTCTTAAGTTGAGGCAGCAGTAGTGGGTGACTTCTTAAGTTGAGGCAGCAGTAGTGGGTGACTTCTTAAGTTGAGGCAGCAGTAGTGGGTGACTTCTTAAGTTGAAGCAGCAGAAGTGGGTGACTTCTTAAGTTGAGGCAGCAGTAGTGGGTCGCTTCTTAAGTTGAGGCAGCAGTAGTGGGTGACTTCTTAAGTTGAGGCAGCAGTAGTGGGTGACTTCTTAAGTTGAGGCAGCAGTAGTGGGTGACTTCTTAAGTTGAGGCAGCAGTAGTGGGTGACTTCTTAAGTTGAGGCAGCAGTAGTGGGTGACTTCTTAAGTTGAGGCAGCAGTAGTGGGTGACTTCTTAAGTTGAGGCAGCAGTAGTGGGTGACTTCTTAAGTTGAGGCAGCAGTAGTGGGTGACTTCTTAAGTTGAGGCAGCAGTAGTGGGTGACATCTTAAGTTGAGGCAGCAGTAGTGGGTGACTACTTAAGTTGAGGCAGCAGTAGTGGGTGACTTCTTAAGTTTAGGCAGTAGTAGTGGGTGACTACTTAAGTTGAGGCAGCAGTAGTGCGTGACTTCTTAAGTTGAGGCAGCAGTAGTGGGTGACTTCTTAAGTTGAGGCAGCAGTAGTGGGTGACTTCTTAAGTTGAGGCAGCAGTAGTGGGTGACTTCTTAAGTTGAGACAGCAGTAGTGGGTGACATCTTAAGTTGAGGCAGCAGTAGTGGGTGACTTCTTAAGTTGAGGCAGCAGTAGTGGGTGACTTCTTAAGTTGAGGCAGCAGTAGTGGGTGACTTCTTAAGTTGAGGCAGCAGTAGTGCTTGACTTCTTAAGTTGAGGCAGCAGTAGTGGGTGACTTCTTAAGTTGAGGCAGCAGTAGTGGGTGACTTCTTAAGTTGAGGCAGCAGTAGTGGGTGACTTCTTAAGTTGAGGCAGCAGTAGTGGGTGACTTCTTAAGTTGAGGCAGCAGTAGTGGGTGACTTCTTAAGTTGAGGCAGCAGTAGTGGGTGACTTCTTAAGTTGAGGCAGCAGTAGTGGGTGACTTCTTAAGTTGAGGCAGCAGTAGTGGGTGACTTCTTAAGTTGAGGCAGCAGTAGTGGGTGACTTCTTAAGTTGAGGCAGCAGTAGTGGGTGACTTCTTAAGTTGAGGCAGCAATAATGGGTGACTTCTTAAGTTGAGGCAGCAATAATGGGTGACTTCTTAAGTTGAGGCAGCAGTAATGGGTGACTTCTTTAGTTGAGGCAGCAGTCGTGGGTGACTTCTTAAGTTGCGGCAGCAGTAGTGGGTGACTTCTTAAGTTGAGGCAGCAGTAGTGGGTGACTTCTTAAGTTGAGGCAGCAGTAGTGGGTGACTTCTTAAGTTGAGGCAGCAGTAGTGGGTGACTTCTTAAGTTGAGGCAGCAGTAATGGGTGACTTCTTAAGTTGAGGCAGCAGTAGTGGGTCGCATCTTTAAGTTGAGGCAGCAGTAGTGAGTGACTTCTTAAGTTGAGGCAGCAGTAGTGGGTGACTTCTTAAGTTGAGGCAGCAGTAGTGGGTGACATCTTAAGTTGAGGCAGCAGTAGTGGGTGACTTCTTAAGTTGAGGCAGCAGTAGTGGGTGACTTCTTAAGTTGAGGCAGCAGTAGTGGGTGACTTCTTAAGTTGAGGCAGCAGTAGTGGGTGACTTCTTAAGTTGAGGCAGCAGTAGTGGGTGACTTCTTAAGTTGAGGCAGCAGTAGTGGGAGACTTCTTAAGTTGAGGCAGCAGTAGTGGGTGACTTCTTAAGTTGAGGCAGCAGTAGTGGGTGACTTCTTAAGTTGAGGCAGCAGTAAAGTAAATTTTCTTAAAGAAACTACTTCCTAATCTGTATTATTTAACAAAGTATATCCTTCAAATTATAAGTACATTTACATGTCTGCAACACCCACTTATATATTTATCTACTGTGTAGATATAATCAGGGGGAGCCATAGCTACTTTTGACACTTAAGCACTTTAATAACAGCTTATAATTATTATGTCATTTGACTGTTAATGTGTAGACCAAATTATTGTATTTAAGTATTTAATGTGGTTATTTTTAGATTCACAAAGAATTTATCGCCGGACAAGATCAACTTGAGCACACTGCGAGGAGAGGGAGAGTTGTCTAACTTGGAACTCGACGAAAACATTCTGATGGATCTGATGGACCTCCCAACGTGGATGAAGCTAAGCAAGGCAGTCTGTAACAAGCTCACCATCAAGGTAGGGCACTAAACTTAACTATTTCACCCCCGAAATTTCATAATGGACTGATCTAGTCTTTGATTTAGAAGATCCTAAATGTGTCTTCAGGTGCATGAGTGAAAGAATTTATGCTAGATATTTACCTGAAGATTGAAAAGATGAATCCCATTGTGTCGCATTCCCATTTCAGATGGAGCGTTCCACCAGAGTTACTTCCCTTTATTTCACTTCGTCAGTACCAACAAAGTGAAACAAAGGGAAGTAACTCTGATAGCTAGATCAGACTGAGATGGAAGTACACATGAAGAATTCATGTCCCGCAAATATTTTGAGTGTTGTAATTTATAAGCTATAGCTTATTTGTAAAATTAATGAGCTATTATTTCTATACAATTTTGGATGAAGATCAAATTAAGCTGCGGTCTGTATGATATATGACTCTCGATCTCTATATAGCTATATATCCAGATTCAGGGGTGAGCAACAGTTAGGTCTGTACTGTATATGTACATGGTTAAAAACTTTTCCTTGACTCAAATGTTTGGGCTTTCCTTTTCCTTTTGTTGATTTAGGTAGAGATGTCTGTTTATCCCCATATTTTTCTTTGCTCGTTATGAGAGTTATCTGCCCTTGTGGGTAGATATTGACTGTGCAGACATCGCTAGATTGTGAGCGAATATTACAGCATTATCTGAATAAAAATATATGATATTATGCTCACAGACACATGACGCGGCAAACCATACCTAACTGCAAGGGCAGATAACTCTATAGTATGCAAATAGAGAACAGGAACCACAAGCAAGTCCAATAAGGATTCATTTCTGTATAAAGTTAAGTTATTGGGCATGCATTATAGGTCCTAAGAAAACTTGCAACTAGTTCAGATATAAATAATATCTTATCAGACTTTGTGAAATATTAGGGACAATCTTCAGTTTGAGGTTAAATATTACCAAAGTGAGGCTAGCTGGCTCCCACTCCCACAATTCCTTTGGGAGGCAAACAGGAAGTGCATGTATTTACTGTAGTGTAAATAATTGATGGCTTGATGCCAAGAACGAATATCCCCTACTCTGAATACAATATTCTGGAATTAAGCTGTCCTTCGTCGCATATTCATTTTTCCTTGAGGAAATATTGGTTGTATGTCTATGAGATAGCAAATCATATGGTCCACTAGGGCTTCTTGATCAATATATACTATCATATCATTCTTGTTTTTCTTGGCCAAACTTTCCACATTGGCTTCTAATGGTGGTTATATTGGGGTTGTATAATTTGATTTGTTAATCTCATCTATGCATAAGTATGATGATTTTGGGTGAATTTTGTGCATTTTATATTAATTTTATTGCTAAAATTTTGATTAATAATTTTGTAAATTTGATTTTATTGCTAAAATTTTGATCTAATATTTATGGAAAATATATAGTATTAGTCCAATTTCCCTATATATTTTCTTAAAATTTCTTGGGAGATCTTTCATGTTCCTATTGGATTTATGACTACGTTTGCAATTTGTAACAAATATTAGTATATTAATTTATGTTTTGATTTTCATAAATGTCTTATTATTTAGGTCCGAAATATATATTGTAGTTTCATTTATTTTCCATAATTGATGATATGATTTATGTATAATGAGAGAATCTTTTTGTTCATGATTGGTTAAAATGTGTTCAGTGGCTCTAGATAAGTAGCAATTTACACTGTTAAATATAAATTAAAGGAGTTTTCTTATGATGATGTTAAGAATAGCTGGACAGTATTTGTATAAGTCTGTATTAATAGCTAACAGCACAACCTTATCTCTGTTATGATTGATGAGTATTATCATATAAAAGTTATAATGACATGCTTTTCTCTTAAGGCAGATCTAGATCACTAATTTTACCTTATGTATACAATAAAATTTATATTCACATTTCAAGTTTTCAAACTATCGATATGTCATTCTTTAAAATGAGCTTATTTCATACTTCTCCAATTTAATATGTCTTGTACTATTTTTTTTAAACCTGGACAAAAGCTGTAACAGACAGTCTATATCTAGTATATTGGCCTGCTGGAATCGTTCATCCCTCACATCATGTTGAACCTGTTTGACCGGAGCTAAGATAATCAATATTTACCCGCTTAACTTAATTTCATCTCATAATTCAATGATGATATTGTTCTTCAATTTTTGTTCTCTGAATGACCTACAAGTTTGGGTCATTCTCCTCTGAAATGACATTAACTCTATTTCCATATTGCGGAGGATACTTGGTTCCAGGAAGTTTGCTTTTGTTTTGCCTCCTATCAATGAATATATATTCCTCATTCAACTTAATGTCAAGGTTTTGAATTTGGTAGTGGAGAAATTCAAGGAAAAACTGGAGTTCACATTGAAAAATCAATTAACACCCGCCAATTGCTGCATTATAATTATAAATATGGTAGTCTTCTTTCATGAGAGCTCGAGGTTGTAATGATAGATTGTCAGACACTTTATACTTTGTTTCTGGAGTCCAGAGGTGGCGGGTTAGAGTTAGAATGTCAGACACCTTAAATAATTTTGCCATTGCAATTATCTAGAGGTTGCGTGGTAAGTAAGAATGTCAGACACCTTAACCATTTGGCCACTGCCATCTAAAGTTGGCATGATAGAATAAGAATGTCAGACACCTTAGCCATTTGGCCACTGCCATCCAAAGGTGGCATGATAGAATAAGAATGTCAGACACCTTAGCCATTTGGCCACTGCCATCCAAAGTTGGCATGATAGAATAAGAATGTCAGACACCTTAGCCATTTGGCCACTGCCATCCAAAGGTGGCATGATAGAATAAGAATGTCAGACACCTTAACCATTTGGTCACTGCAATCCAAAGGTGGCATGATTGAATAAGAATGTCAGACACCTTAACCATTTGGTCACTGCAATCCAAAGGTGGCATGATTGAATAAGAATGTGAGACACCTTAACCATTTGGTCACTGCAATCCAAAGGTGGCATGATAGAAGAAGAATGTCAGACACCTTAGCCATTTGGTCACTGCAATCCAAAGGTGGCATGATAGAAGAAGAATGTCAGACACCTTAACCATTTGGTCACTGCAATCCAAAGGTGGCATGATTGAATAAGAATGTCAGACACCTTAACCATTTGGTCACTGCAATCCAAAGGTGGCATGATTGAATAAGAATGTGAGACACCTTAACCATTTGGTCACTGCAATCCAAAGGTGGCATGATAGAAGAAGAATGTCAGACACCTTAGCCATTTGGCCACTGCAATCCAAAGGTGGCATGATTGAATAAGAATGTCAGACACCTTAGCCATTTGGCCACTGCAATCCAAAGGTGGCATGATTGAATAAGAATGTCAGACACCTTAGCCATTTGGTCACTGCAATCCAAAGGTGGCATGATAGAAGAAGAATGTCAGACACCTTAGCCATTTGGCCACTGCAATCCAAAGGTGGCATGATTGAATAAGAATGTCAGACACCTTAGCCATTTGGTCACTGCAATCCAAAGGTGGCATGATTGAATAAGAATGTCAGACACCTTAGCCATTTGGCCACTGCAATCCAAAGTTGGCATGATTGAATAAGAATGTCAGACACCTTAGCCATTTGGCCACTGCAATCCAAAGGTGGCATGATTGAATAAGAATGTCAGACACCTTAGCCATTTGGCCACTGCCATCCAAAGTTGGCATGATTGAATAAGAATGTCAGACACCTTAGCCATTTGGCCACTGCAATCCAAAGTTTGCATGATAGAGGTTGCGCGGTAAGTAAGAATGTCAGACACCTTAACCATTTGGCCACTGCCATCCAAAGTTGGCATGATAGAATAAGAATGTCAGACACCTTAGCCATTTGGCCACTGCCATCCAAAGGTGGCATGATAGAATAAGAATGTCAGACACCTTAGCCATTTGGCCACTGCCATCCAAAGTTGGCATGATTGAATAAGAATGTCAGACACCTTAGCCATTTGGCCACTGCAATCCAAAGTTTGCATGATAGAAGAAGAATGTCAGACACCTTAACCATTTGGCCACTGCCATCCAAAGGTGGCATGATAGAATAAGAATGTCAGACACCTTAGCCATTTGGCCACTGCCATCCAAAGTTGGCATGATAGAATAAGAATGTCAGACACCTTCAGCTCTTCCACTTAGACATTACGGAGGTGTTGGGGTACAGTAAGTGTTTGAATACCAGACAACTTAACCACCTTAACCACTCAGCCACTGCTGCCCAACCCACAAGTGAATGTTTTTTAGTACAATCGGGTTGACCAGTGTATATGTGGTAAATTTATGAGACAATTTGTCACCTTTGTTTTTGTGCTGTATGTTCCGATATATGAACAAATTTAACTGATGATTAAAAGTACCGTATTCTACCCAATAAGCACCCAGGGTGGTTAAAAAATTGAAGCAAAATCAAGGGGGGAGCACCTAGTAGAAAAAAAGTTGGACTAGCTTTTCATGAAATTGATATACAAAGTAAGCCATAAATCAATTTGCAAAAGAAATCAATACGGAAATTAACTTAGTTTTCAAATTTTCAGTCTGCATTTATTATGAAATAAGTGAAATTGAATCCTAAAAAAAGGGGGAGGGGTGCTTAGGGATGACGGCATTTATTAGGTTGAATACGATATATTTTTAAAGCCCATGGGCCTCTTATTGAGTTCTGTGACACTATTGGCTGGCTTCTTGTTAGTGCTGACATCTAGTGGTCATTTGTTAGACTAACGATTTGATCGGGTGATGTTCTATCTACTGAATTCTTATAAATTGTCATGAGTGCTTAAAAACTATTGATTAAAAAATCACTTGCAAGCAGGATGTTGTTGTAAACAATTTCACACATGTGGTACACAGTAACGCGTGAACGTTTATAGATACCCTCATAGCTACGTACTGGTATCAGCTTGTTACTAAAGTGGCGCCATCTGGGAAAGTTTAATATCCGTTATATTCAGCTGGGACGTTGTATGTATTGTACGTAATGTGATGTATCAGAAAGTATCATTTTTTTGATTTTTTTTTATCTTCATTGATGCGGAAATATTTTTTTTGAAATTATTTAAATTACCAGGAAGTATTTCTAATGTATTGGATTCAGTACTGAGCTTGAAGTAACTGCTAATTTAAATGTGGTTATCACCTGATCTTTTTGCCATTCAATGATTTCGCCCATGTAATATTTTTGCGTATATGTCACTTGTGTATATTAAGTTATGACTAATACTTCTCTTTAAAAATTTCATATGAATTGAACACTCATTTATGCATATGATTTTAAATGATCATTTCATCTAAACAGAATCTGTTTATCACGAATTTAAGTCTTCCACTGTTTAATGATGTTTATATAATTCAATTATCTATAATCTTTCTACTAGTATATACAAGTATATGTCTATTAAGATACTTAAGCAGAACTTTCTAAATTTAGATCGCTAATTTTAGATTTACCAGGTAAGTCATTAAAATGACTCACTTTAAAAACTTTTTTTTTTTTTTAAATAGTCATTGGCTGCTAGCTAGGATATAATTTGAAGTTATAAAATGAATGCCACAATATACAGCTTAAAGATATTTCTATCATGTTAAGAGTAGATAGATCCTATTGATTTAGACATTGGTAAGTAGTGGTGACAGTTTACTTTCACTGGGCCAATTGCAAGTGTTCATGTTTAATGCAGCAAATATGATATTAATGTATTGTGTAAATTTGATGAGATCATACATGGTAAAAGAGTGGTTAAGGCATGATGCTGACAGTTAAAAACTGTAAAACTAATTAGCAAACCAAAATGAACAAACAAAGTCATGTCTTCAATCTGTAGGTCAGTGGGTTTTTTTTCTGGTACTCCAATTTTCTCCACCATCTAACCCTGCAGGCCTGTTCTGAAATAACTTTGGCAGTTATATATAATAACTCCCTAAACCCAAACACATGATTTATATCAAATGTACTTTTATAAATATTTTCCTGCAAGCCTCGATCAGGATCATAGCATTATCTATCATCATTCACTTAAAAAAAAAAAAAATCTGTCCCTGATAGATATGCATGATTGATATTCAGATCTAGTATCCATAAGGTGAATTCATGCTGACATATAAATAGCTTGTTTGTCAGACAATAATATGACATATGTCTGAACATATAGCCGATGAGCCAGTTCAAATATTGATACATAGATTGTTGTGGGTTTTCCCTGGAACCATTCAATATTTTAGAAAAATTTACCTATATTTTATAATAACATCGATTTGTTTGGGTTAGGGATTCAAACAAATGGTTAGACTGACAGTAATCGGTGTATAGTAGATACAAGTGCCAGATAACTAGGAAAGTATTGGTTATTAAATAGGAGCTTAATTCTGTCACATTTTCTTGCTTATAACCTAGTGAAGGTTACAGACCCTCTGGGTCTCTTGTTTACGATACATTTTTACATCTTTGCTCTTAAAACATTCCTCGGCTCATTTCTGATTGTGTGTCTTTATCAGCCTGTATGGGTA
This sequence comes from Argopecten irradians, assembly GCF_041381155.1. Classification (NCBI taxonomy): domain Eukaryota; kingdom Metazoa; phylum Mollusca; class Bivalvia; order Pectinida; family Pectinidae; genus Argopecten; species Argopecten irradians. Next base: position 36,274,119 of record NC_091141.1, on the reverse strand, counting down.
TTAGGGCAAATTATATCGTTTTAAGGGCAAAGTATATCGTTTAAGGAATAGGCAGAGTCATGAAGGCAGTAAAATATAAGTAAAAGTTTAATGTAATGCCAATAGTAAACAATACTTAGTTCTATTTGTTCTTCCATTTTTCCATTCAGTTGTCCATCCATGCATTCTTCCATTCATTTGTTTGTCAATTTTTCCATCTATTTGTCTGTCTATTTTTCCACCCATTTAACTTTTGTCTGTCAAAACTTAACATTCTGTAATTTAAAGATATCTTTATTGTTTTATTAATTATATTTAATTCCTTATTGGCCAAATACAATCACTCTCAATTTCTGACAAATGGGATGTCAAAAATATGACATCACGTATCAAAAGACAATGGGATTTACTTATGATAATGGTACTTTACCCATGTCATTTTGGTATCTTAACCGTTGTATGGGTGGCATACAGTTATTAGAATTTAATTGTATTTTGATGACTATATATCGCCAGCAATGGAGTCTGTTTTGTTTATGAGTTAATGACCATGTAATTGTTGGACAGTTTTTATCCGTGCTACAACTATAAATCTATTTTATTGCGAAGTTATCGTAATGTCATTGTCGGGTTCAAATGTGTTTTTGGCCATTACGACTATCTCTCAGCCAATTCAAATCATTCACCCCTGAAATTTCATAATGGACTGATCTAGTCTTTGATTTAGAAGAGTCTAAATGTGTCTTCAGGGATGAACGAGTTACTGTGAAGAATAAGCGATGTTACTGTTAAGTTGTTGTTAGGATAAGATAAACTTGTCTGGTAATGACAACATCTTAGATCTCAACATTGAAAGTTTGAGTAGCTTGACGAGGAATCAGTACAAAATACTCTGTCTTTTTGCGTACACAAATCTAAAACCCAACCAGCTTCACACTTCAATCCTGGCACTGTCAAATAATTTCCTTTTTGAATTTTTTTCAAAATTTAACAATCTTTGAGAAGAAGAAAGGAAAATTTCATCATAGATCTTGATAGATTCATGAAAAATTGTTGTTTTTATGAAGAAGAATATTTCTGTAAAGCTAACCAGAATTTTGTACCTAGTCTATCGCCACGGCAACAGTGCCTTTCAGATCCCGGTTTGTCCCTGCAGTATAAGTAGATTAGGAAAGCCATAACAAGATTTCGGTCTCTTTGGTGGTGCTTCGTTTGACACGGAATTGGCAGGTCGTAATGGACCAATCAGGGAGTGAAGCCTTTCTATGGTCAGCATGCCTGAGCCGAGATATTTACAGGACATGGTCCTTCGGAGGAAATTAAATGGCCTGATCATTCAATCAGATTAAGCTTCACTTGAGAGGTTCTACACTCGAAACTTAAATCAAACCGAAAACGGTTTATGTATGTGTAATGCATTTTGTAAATGATATGATGTAATATTTTGGACTTTGTTTGTTTGTTTAGTTTTACGTCCTATTAACAGCCAGGGTCATGTAAGGACGTGCCAGGTTTGTTGGTGGAGGAAAGCCGGAGTACCCGGAGAAAAACCACCGGTCAGCGGTCAGTACCTGGCAACTGCCCCACATGGGATTCGAACCCGCATCCCAGAGGTGGAGGGCTTGTGGTAATATGTCGGGACATCTTAACCACTCGGCCACCGAAGTAGTGTATATATACATGTATATATAGCTAGGCTGCCTAGCTGTATCAACAAAATCAATTATTAAACCGTTTGAATTTCAGAATCAATATAAGTCTATGTCATAACATGTAATAATTTAAAGTCAATGATACTTATTTTGAAGCATTCTACAAATTTGCCGATATTGTGCTTTAACTCAGATTTAGACTTTTAATTATAACAATTTGATTAATATATCATAATATTACCTATTAAGTTACTGAGATTATCGCGATTCAAATTTTACCAAGTTCCATTTTTGATGCCACATTTGAAGTTTCTCTATGTGTGGTATAGATATGCTTATACTGAAAACACATAATGGAAAAAAAACTGAAGGTGAAATGTTTGAATATATAACCAACATTGGCATGGAGATCTTAAATGTCAAACCATTACGTTTAGTTTGAGTAGACTTTAGAGATGTTGTAAACATATATAGCTCAACGTCTTTTATATTTTATCCAACTGTCCAAAAGCACATATTGAAATGCAAGAACAATGTATTTCATTTATATATATAGAGAGAGAGAGAGAATAAAAAATTTATACATTTCCAAGGTATAGAAGTAAGGTTAGATATAAATCTATCATTAGATTGTTATTGAATTGTTGTAGAGACATTAAAGATGGTTCATAGCCAAATTCCTGAATTAAACTTTAAGAGATTATAAGAGTCCGTAGCTGAGGTTAGTTTGAGCCGGGTTTCATGAATATTTCTTAAATTTAGGAATCCCTTAACTTAAAATTCGGCATTATACATTAAGCATTAGGGATTTTTAGGAAGGCTCTTTAATGTAAGTTTTTTCCTTAACTTGACTTTAAGGATGTTCATGAAACTTGGCCTTGGTAAAATGTTTTAATATCAATAAAATTATTTGAAGAAAAGTCATGTGCCTTTAAAAACCAAAATAGTCATGTCTCAAATTTTATGTAAATAGGGTAGTTTAAAGTGTATTTGCAGATTTGAATAAAAATGGTTTGAAGGTTTGCTATCGTAACTTTTTCTTAAAAATGATATAGAAATATGGTTTTGGAGTTGGGGAGTTATGCAAAATGATCATATTCCAAATTGATCATATTCCAAATAGATCATATTCCAAAATGATTAAGAGCAAAAATTATGCAATCAAATTTGTCTCAGAATGAGAATTGGTTTAATTGGTTCTATTGTTTTAACATCCTATGAGCAGCTAGGGTCATTTAAGGACATGCTAGGTTTAGATGGTGATGGGACGTCAGAGTACTTGTAGAAAAAACACCAACCAACTGCCAGTACCTACATGGGATTTCAACTCGAGACCCTAAGGTTGAGGTCCTGTAGTGATGTATCAGGACACATTAGCCACTCCGACATCAAGGGTCTTTCTAGGGTTAAAGAAAAAGGTCATGTTTTAAAATTCAGGCCCATTAGGCCTTTTGTTATTGTAGACTATATATATATTGTCAATACATACTGTACACTCCTTATGTTGGGATTTTGTTTACAATGTACTTGTGTGACTGGAATAAATTCCGTTGCTTTATTTGATCAGACCCGCCTACAAGGAAAACCGCTATATTTGTCTGCATATTTTTTATCTAATACCCTCATGTGCGTTAAAATGTACTTTTACAATCCAGAATGTTCATGGTAACATTGCCAATTATTTTTCTAGATTCACTAATTGAAAAGTGTTTAGGTGTAAAATAAATTAAATTTGACATTTTGCGGAATTATTTTGTCAATATTTAAAGTAGGTTTTATATATAAGCTAGACTTGATTGTGCAAAAGAGCATTCAATGTATTAGATTATTAAAAGTTCAGGAAAAATATTTGAATACAGTTATTCAGTATTTGTACAATAAATGACCAATCTCCAGATGGTATATAGTCTCGCCCCAGGCTCGTGTTCGACACCCATGTGTACCCATTCAATGTCGAAGCAAACACTCTAGCATACATAATAAAAAATGCAAAGTCATGTCCAGCACCACTGTCGTTTGGTTGACCACTGGCTATCTGTCTATATTGAATACATACAACAAGGTCATTACCTTTCATGTTATTGAAATGTCAGTCATTCAGAAATTTGTACAGAATCAAATTTCATAATGTTTATCAGTGAACATTTCACACTATGTATGTACACGTATATTGTACTATAGGCTGTTGAAATTGACAGGGTTGATTACCTTGACCTATACATTCAAAATAGCAAAAGTTATTTGATATTTATGTGACTCCAAAAATTAGCAAATAAAATTTTTATTTAATCATCATAAAATTTCTTTGATCGAAAAAACAGCACATTAGTACTAGTGGGAATCAATGGGCATGTCCAGTGACGTAACCTTGACATTCATTCAAGGTCAACATCTGACCTCTTGCTAAACATTCACTGTATATTTACGGCTCCAAAAATAAGTGATACAGAAGTAAAACTTAAAAGTTTTGATTTGTTTGATGAGATCTTGTATAATATTAGATGTTCATATAATACATGCATCCTCTTCTCATGGTATTGGACATATATCACTGGTGATTTTTTGTGGATTTAAACCAAAAAATAAGAATATATTATATTGTACATATACTGTTACTTTTTTCTACCTGTTCGTAGATCGTTTAAATGCAACAACAGTATGTGTGTATGAGGCCTATCAGATCTACGATACTTCAAGGAAGTAAACGCAATGCTATTACAACCTAATAGATTTTTTTTCCACATAGTGATGAAAGTAAAATAAAACAAGGATCGTAATACATATTGAAATTTCAGTTTATTTTGTGAATACTGTATTCTCGTACATCCTGGTATCACGGATATAGGCGTGCATAAGATTGTAAAAAAAAACACATGGGTAAAAAAAAGTCTTAATTATGATGTCACCGACAATAATTACCAGGTATATGACTTTTCGTGCATTATGACAACTTTAAAAACCGCAGACTCAAAGACCAACTTGGAGCAGAAAACGTAATATTTCAAGCAAATAATTATAAGTTCTCCTAAATGATTTGATAGTAGAAAAAATATACTGTCATCTGCTGGATAACAAGGATAGGAATATTCCACCCTCGGAGTCAATAAATTAGTCACTGATTTACTGACATCTCGGGTGGAATATCCCTATCTTCATACCCTAGCTTGGATTATATGAAAGTGTCATATCATCTACATGTACAGTCAGCAAATGGAAAAGCCTCTACCAAGGTTCCACAGGCATCTTAAAGTAAATGTCTTCAGCTAGAATGGCCACCAGTCTAGAATATTGAAAAAATCACTAAAATTTGGCTTGATGATTTTGTCTCTACTTCATGTCTGATTCTAAGTTTCAAACTAGGGGAGATAATCTAGTGATGAACTCTGTTGAGAAAGTCTTATCAACAACTTAAATGTGGTGGTCAGTTTATCTATAGTCTTCAGCCATCAGGACAAGAAGTAAACTGCATGGGGGAGGGAGGCATATAATGAGCGTTAGCTTGTTTATAAAGTAGGGTTAGTTTTTTACATCGTCCCAAAAACATTTTTTAGCATATAGGCCCCAATTTTTTGGTTGCAATTACATTAAGGAATTAATGTAATTGCAACCAAAAAACCCTGTTTATGGAACACGCGAACCCTGAAAGAAGGAGTATTTGGTTAAAATGTTTAACAGAATGATGATAAATGTCTCAAATTTAATTTGATAACTAATTATTTTTTATCATGTTTCAGATTATGTGGACGAAGCTGAAGAGTCAGCCGATTAGTATAGTAAGTATATAGATAAATGGAACACCATTGACTGATGAGCAGGAAGGAATTGCCCTGGAGATGATCGTCCTACTCTATAGTCACTAATATTCGCGGGCGTTTGAATTTCGCTTAATTCACAGATCCATTCAAATTCCGAAAACACATCTCTAATATATCAAAATCGTGGTTTTGTGTATTACAACCTGTCCTAAGAATGACGCTTCAAAAGGCTAGATAGATAATTCGCGAATATAAACCCCCTCAAATAAGTTTCAAACAGTAAATTTTACACCCGCAAAATTTTACAACTACATATATATACAGTATGTTATTCCATATCCATAGTTTTACTTTAAATCTCATTATTTTTCATGAGATACAATTAAATTTCTGTGTATTTTTGCAAGAGAGGTTGAACACAAATTCAAATATTCCATGAATAAGGTAAAATGAACACACAATTTTCAGTAAGAGCCGTTGATCGTGAATTGATGTATTTGTAAAAATGCTGAATTTCATTGACGCGAAATATTATATATTTATATATAAAGTAGTATGATATATAATTGTGTAAATTGTAATGTAATTTTAATTTTCATTCCATTTCAGTTTTTAGATGAAGTTATATTAGAAATGGAAACATGTGATGATCCTCGACCACCAAACAATCCGGCACATTTAGCGAGTTACAGGTAAAAATCAAATTACATAGTTATCATGTATGAGTATAATCTTGCTTGTTACTTTTAAAAATATTAATTTCTTAATTTTTTTCGTGAGGATTTTCGTAAAGTGTTAACTTTTTATGCATTTCATTTTGTTTACCAACGGTATTCTGTATTTGCATATTACAGATTTATCTGTCCTTGTGAATAATTATTGATTGTGACGTCGTGTGTCTGCAAACATAACGTCATGCTTTTCAGAGGAAAACCATGTAAGTTTTGCTCACAACAGAATGACACCACAATGGATACCTTCCCCCAAGGGAGGTAATTCCATAATATGCAAAGACGGAATACCCATGTATGAAAAGATGGAACATATCCTGTATGATCCTGATGTTATATGGATCGAGACAAGGGAGTTTGTATCTTATACTGGTAAATATATCTAGTTTTAATCAATTAACTTATTCTGTTACAGATCAGGGGGAAAGTATGGCTTTACGGATCGGGTCATTGATGGCATTTACGTCCATATAAATGCCGTGTCAGTCAAATTTATGTCCAGAAAATTCCATGCTTCTCTGCAGGTTTGTATATTTAAACAACTTGAATGAAAAAGTGATGTCAGAAAATTATAGTTTTGACTTTCTTTTCAAGTAATTGGAATCAAATTATTAACATTTATGTGTATATGTTGTCAAAAGCTAGGATCTTCAATTCCTGAAGGGAAAACTTTTAAATACAACTGTATGTATACAGCATTACATTTCAAAGGTGTATATTAGATAGTCACAAACTGAAAAGTTAGAAATTTTAAAAAATGTCTGATAATTTGGTTGAATACTGAAATTGACTTTGAATTTAATCATTTACATGCATATGTGAAGTTACATTCTGAAATTCTTGTTTTAAATGTATTCCATCTTTGCATATTACACAGTTAGCTCCCTTGCGGGTAGGTATCGATTGTTACGTCATTGTTTTGTGAGTGCAATTCACGCCGTTTTCTCAGAAAAGTATGACACTACGTTCGCAAACACATGACGTCCTACCCGCAAGTGCAGATAACTCTGTAATATGCAAATTCGGAATACCACAACTCCTGCTGTTCTATAAGTTGTGCTATCAGAAATTTATTATCTTTAGCATAATCTGCCATATGAGGAGAATAATATTCAAATTTTAATATGAATTCATTTGTTTTCTATACAGCTTTCCCGAGTTGTAGTTCAAAGTAAGACGCCAAACTGGCAGAAGACAGATGACCTGCGATCAAGCAAGATACGAGAAAGCAGTCGCGGCGAGATTTTATTGTTTAAAGAAGTGGAATGGCAGACGACTCGTATAGAGGCTACGGCAGTAGAAGGGGAGACAAACGACTTTTTACTGACTCCGCTACGACTGATAGCCAACCAATCAAAAATCAGAATCACTATTAAGAAAAATCTGAGTGGTAAGATTGTGTTATTGTCATGATCCTAATTTAACTTGAGGTCATTGTAACCAAAAAAAAACAAAAAAACAAAAAACAGGAATGAGTGAATGGATAGTTATATATACTGTATTTGTACCCAATAACCGGACACTTAAAAATTGAAAAGATAAGGGGGTTCTTAATGGAACCGAATTTGGACTAGTCTTTCATAAACTTATTGTACAAAATAAGCCATCAAGCATCTTGAAAAAGAAATCAAATAAGGAAACCATTGGTTTTCATATTTTCAGTCTGCATTTTAATTTGAGGTCGTTTAAAGTGAGGTCTCAATAAGGGGGAGGGACACTTACAGGGATGGGGCCGCTTATTGGGTTGAATCCATTATGTATGTACATGTATTAAATGAGAGCCTGCTTGGTAAAGGACATAATGTGTACGGATACTGAATCTTTAAGTCCCAATCCTGGCAGTTATCTATTTACGTAGATATTTGGGCAATAAAAATTATTTTGCATCTTAAAAAAAAAAAAAAAAAAAAAACTCTAGAGTAAGATATATCGTAAATTGGGATATTTCGGATATGGTCATATTTTGGCTTATTTGGCGTTTGTCATAAAAGAGCCAGATTTTAACACATCAAAATTTGGCTACGTATTTATTTGTTGTATAACGATCAATATCTGCATGCCATTTATAAGGTATGTGAACACATACTCTTGGATAAATTACTCAATCATGTTATTATATAAACATACATTTAAGGCATGTTCTGTCAACCAGAAAAACGTTACCTGTGTGAGTTTTTCTTTTGTCCAAACATGTATATCGTTAGATATTCGACTATTAGTAACTTCTATTGAAGACAAATATTTCAGGGGATCGTCTTTGTGTCAATATGGCCTCTAAAATAATCACGTCAGTATTTCATTGTTACGGGATATATGTGTATAGACAAAGTAAATCTTCAGAATTTCTTTATTTCAATCAAACCAAATTATGTGCCAAAATTTACATGGCATAGTGAAATGCCTAATTTTAATGCACCAAAATTTAACCACCCTATTTTGAAAAAAAAAAACGCCAAAATTTCACAATGCCAAAATATTCCAATCTACGGTATACTTTTTGCTCATCTGGTCCGAAAGATTTCTTTCTTTGAATAGGTATCCAAAAGATAATTGTGAGATTTTCTCCCCGCAAGTTTTAAATATATACAGTAAATAGACAATATAATTTATTTTGATATTTTTAGCCCACTATCATCAGATGGTGGGCTATTCAAATCGCCTTTCGTCCGTGGTCCGTCGTCCGTCCGTCCTTCCGTCCGTCCGTCCTTCCGTCCGTCCGTCCGTCCGTTAACAATTCTTGTTACCGCTATTTCTCAGAAAGTACTGAAGGGATCTTTCTCCAATTTCATATGTAGGTTTCCCTAGGAACCTAGTTGTGCATATTGCATTTTGGGACCGATCGGTCAACAAGATGGCCGACAGGCGGCCATCTTGGATTTTGATAGTTAAAGTTTGTTACCGCTATTTCTCAAAAAGTGCTGAAGGGATCTTTCTCAAATTTCATATATAGGTCCCCCTAGGGCCCTAGTTGTGCATATTGCATTTTGAGACCGATCAGTAAACAAGATGGCCGACAGGCGGCCATCTTGGATTTTGATAGTTAAAGTTTGTTACCGCTATTTCTCAGAAAGTACTGAAGGGATCTTTCTCAAATTTCATATGAAGGTTCCCCTAGGACCCTTGTTGTGCATATTGCATTTTGGGACCGATCGGTAAACAAGATGGCCGACAGGCGGCCATCTTAGATTTTGGTAGTTAAAGTTTGTTACCACTATTTCTCAGAAAGTACTGAAGGGATCCTTCTCAAATTTCATAGTTAGGTTCCCCTAGGACCCTTGTTGTGCATGTTGCATTTTGGGACGATCGGTCAACAAGATGGCCGACAGGCGGCCATCTTGGATTTTGATAGTTAAAGTTTGTTACCGCTATTTCTCAAAAAGTGCTGAAGGGATCTTTCTTAAATTTCATATATAGGTTCCCCTAGGGCCCTAGTTGTGCATATTGCATTTTGAGACCGATCAGTAAACAAGATGGCCGACAGGCAGCCATCTTGGATTTTGATAGTTAAAGTTTGTTACCGCTATTTCTCAGAAAGTAACTGAAGGGATCTTTCTCAAATTTCATATGAAGGTTCCCCTAGGACCCTTGTTGTGCATATTGCATTTTGGGACCGATCGGTAAACAAGATGGCCGACAGGCGGCCATCTTAGATTTTGGTAGTTAAAGTTTGTTACCACTATTTCTCAGAAAGTACTGAAGGGATCCTTCTCAAATTTCATAGTTAGGTTCCCCTAGGACCCTTGTTGTGCATGTTGCATTTTGGGACGATCGGTCAACAAGATGGCCGACAGGCGGCCATCTTGGATTTTGATAGTTAAAGTTTGTTACCGCTATTTCTCAAAAAGTGCTGAAGGGATCTTTCTTAAATTTCATATATAGGTTCCCCTAGGGCCCTAGTTGTGCATATTGCATTTTGAGACCGATCAGTAAACAAGATGGCCGACAGGCAGCCATCTTGGATTTTGATAGTTAAAGTTTGTTACCGCTATTTCTCAGAAAGTACTGAAGGGATCTTTCTCAAATTTCATATACAGGTTCCCCTAGGACCCTTGTTGTGCATATTGCATTTTGGGACCGATCGGTCTACAAGATGGCCGACCGACAGCCATATTGGATTTTGATAGTTAAAGTTTGTTACCGCTATTTCTCAGAAAGTACTGAAGGGATCTTTCTCAAATTTTATATGTAGGTTCCCCTTGTACCCTAGTTGTGCATTGTACCTTTTAGGACTGATGCATAATGCCTTTCGGGACTGATCGGTAAACAAGATGGCCAACCAGCCGCTATCTTAGATTTCATTGTTGAAGTTTGTTACCACTATTTTTGTAGAGATCTTATGTATCATAATTAATATGTTGTTATATTTGTTCTCTTCTCCATAGACTGTAGTATCATCTCAACTCGAGTGATGTTGTTTCTCGACGACATTCTATGGGTGCTGACCGACACACAGTTAAAGGCGGCCATCTTGTATGCCAATTCACTACGACAGATGATCGAGAAATCCAGAGAACAGAGTAAAAAACTGGCAGCAGATGCTCTTCTGGTATTTTGATCTCAATATATTTTTTATCAATATACAATCAACATTTTAAAATAAAAAAAATAAATGAAACAATTTAATTTTTAGTGTAATCAATATTTCGCGTCTTTATTATTTTGAACTTATTTATGTATTCGTAATCAAGCACTCTTGCTACCTTGAAATTATTATTAATTCATTTATAGGTTTTATTTAATGATTTGCGAATATTTTAATATGCCATCAAACTCTTTCACAAAATTATGCAAAAGTTTGTATCTCAAAAAAAATGAAATGATTTACATTATTTGAAAAAAAATTAGAAAAATATTCAATGTGTGTACACTCTGAATGTAAGAAATCATTCAAAAAGCTAACAGAGATTAATCTTATCATTTAAGGTAAGAAGTTCTTCCAATGATATTACCTGCACTTACACTAAAATTACCTCTTCTATAACAGCGACAGGGTCAGTTCCGACAGATGTACCCACAACAGGCTGCCCAACGGCCTCGCTCTGCGTCCAACGCAACACCAGCTCAGGCCTTCATGAAATATGATGTACAAACAACTTCATACCATCTCATCAGCAGCCGGATTGACCTTCACCTTTGTGACGATTCCTCTCCTGATTCTAGTAAGTCTTGTAGTTGTCTCCCCTTACCATCAGTAGAGATGTAGACCTCTCTGAGATTCCTCTCCTGTTTCTAGTAAGTGTTGTAGTTGTCTCCCCTTACCATCAATAGAGATATAGACCTCTCTGAGATTCCTCTCCTGATTCTAGTAAGTCTTGTAGTTGTCTCCCCTTACCATCAATAGAGATATAGACCTCTCTGAGATTCCTCTCCTGTTTCTAGTAAGTGTTGTAGTTGTCTCTCCTTACCATCAGTAGAGATATAGACTCCTCTGATGATTCCTCTCCTGATTCAAGTAAGTGTTGAAGTTGTCTCCCCTTACCATCAGTAGAGATATAGATCGCTCTGACGATTTCTCTCCTGATTCAAGTAAATGTTGTAGTTGTCTCCCCTTACCATCAGTAGAGATATAGACCTCTCTGACGATTCCTCTCCTGATTCTAGTAAGTGTTGTAGTTGCCTCCCCTTACCATCAGTAGAGATATAGACCTCTCTGACGATTCCTCTCCTGTTTCTAGTAAGTGTTGTAGTTGTCTCCCCTTACCATCAGTAGAGGTATAGATCTCCACCTTTTTGTCAATGCAAGAATGACAAAAACACCTCATTCTTAGTTATTTGATGAATCATTGATGTAATTAAAAACTTTTTGAGGTGAACAAAACAGTTTACCAGAAAGTTCAGAATGGCTTTTTCGGTGCTAAGATTGTTTCATTTTTTTCTTTTGTCATTATAACACTTGAACATTACATATTTATTTTTACAGATGTTCGGGAAAATCCTAAACATAACAAAAGGATAGAAGGCGGAGCTATGCAAATTACATTCAACAAGTTGTCTGTGGATATCTACCCTTTTAACCCTGCAGGTAATTAACATATCTCACTCTTTATGTTAATCTTATACTCAACTGACAATATGTCCATGGACCTCCATTACTCAACTGGGCGTATATATATAACTTGATATGCTGCTTGATTCTATAAGTTTCTGCTCTACTTTCTGTTGAAGTTTAAGTTTAGTTTGTATTCATACGTTCAAAGTCCACACTGGCCAATCACATTGGAGTCTGCTTCGTGATTGACAGGTCATGATCAGTCAAAGTATTTAGTTTTACAAACTTAGCTAGAAAGTAAAGCACCGATTGCAGCTTATTTATTAGATTTTTAAAAACTTTTATTTTCTAACTAGAGATAAAAAGAATTAGTTACAATGAAGTCTATAGAAATGGATTTGTAAAAAATTCTGCTGATTTGAAATAAGTTTTGTTTTATTGTGGTTATTTTGCATGGAGTTGATATTATATATGTGTGGTATAAATGCTGCCATGCTTTCAGTTGATTTTCATTCCACACAAAAATTTCACATCCAGGTTCAGTCCAGTTTTTATTGGAGTTATCCCCCCTTCATTGACAGCACCCGATATAATCCAAATATATCATGCATAAATGTATATATCATACCTGAAAAATACACTGTAATCCGCTTTCTGACATCACCTGCTGGATGGTCTGCTTCACACCATGGGCGAAATCTTAAGTAGATAGAGCAAATAAGCAAGAAATCTGCATATGGGGCACTATTGTTGCAAAACAAAGAATGAAATACAGGCATAAATTCATCTTTAGTTCTGAACTAAAATCAAACACCCCTAAAGACACATTTGAAATCTTCCAATTTAAAAACTGGGACAATTCATTATGAAATTTTAGGGGCGAATGAGTTTATTCTTTACAGAAATCAATACAGAAGTTTTGGCTGATAGTTTTCCAAAAACTTACACCCTATAATACATCTGTAGAGCTCATCAAAACTATATACTTTAAAAATGTTAATGTAAGATGATATTTTATATTAACATTTTTTCTTGCTCCAAGCTAAGACAAATTGTGCCACACACAAAAAAAACTGAAAAAAGTTAACTAATTTTTTAAACTAAATTGTACGATGAGAGAACTTGAAATTGAAGAAATCTATTGATTAAACCAATAAGAATATCTGTTCTGTAATAAATTTCACGAAAAAATCTGTCTGTGTAATCGAAACTCTTACTTTTGATTAAAATCATTTGGCATTTTACATAGTTATCTGTTCTAGTGGGAAGGTATTGAGTTTTATAACATTACAACATGTTTTTGAGTGGGAAAACTGTTATTTTCGGGGACAAAACAATCAAGGTTAGATAACTCTGTAATATGAAAAGATGTTATTAGGGAGGGAAGGGTATGTTATTGGCGTGAAGGTGTGACCGTCTGGCGGGGGACGTCAGTAATGGATGTATACTGTTATATCCAACCCTACTGGCTTTCAGATGAGGATTTGATCATGACTCGTGGTGAGTTTGTCCTATCAGTTAATGCATGTCCCCGTCATTTATTTTACTTGTATTATTCAGTAGCGAAAAAAAAAAACAACGGAAAAACACTTTTACCAACAGGTTCTGATGCTGTGGCAGGCTCAGAATTTGAAAGTCGCTTTTTGTGCAGAACCATGTGCTTCTCAAGACCTCCATAATATTGTAAAGCTGGAGTTATTCCCCTTATATTCACTTTCCTTTGTGTGAATTTTGAAATTAAAAAACGTTTATTATAAAGATAATTTCTTACAAGAAAAAAAGACTTCTGAAAAAAAAAATTAGAATAACTTAGAAATTTTTGTTATTTTGCTTTAGAAAAGTTCGGGTGTTCAGTAGGAGTAGTTTACTTTTGAATGCTAAGCTTTCAATTTTCTCTGGTTATTTTCTGCTGTGAGTACATATATATATTGCATGTGACTGTACTAAGATGGCCGCCAGATCTCTTAATGTTGTATTGGAAACAAATTGTATATATAGTAATGTACATACATGTGTAATTATAATAAAATGAAACTGAAAATTTTACTGGACATCAATCAAAATTACTGATAAATTTGACATTAACTGACAGAGTATATTGTTTTCATTACTGTGGTTTTCTTTTCTTAAAAAAAAAAAAAAAATCAAATATATAATATTTTAATATTTATGAAAGTTGTGTGTATTTCCAACATTATACCTGGTAGACATTTTTTAACATTTTTTTCCGAGGGATAGGGGGAGTTTTAAAACTATTTCTAAGGTCGTACGGGGGGTTTTAAAACTATTTCTAAGGTCGTACATCAAATATTTACATAAATTCTTACCAAACTACAAAAATGTACCTCCACTATTAAAGAAGATATTTTCCTGCTGACATAGTAATTGTTTTATAAATATAGACACTATTTAGTTAAGCAACAAGTTATATCATAATTTCCTAATGATAGTATTAAAATATCATAGCTATTACAGAGAAGTTGATTTTAAAATATGAATTTCATAAACATGCACATTCATAAGGGGATTGGTTTTCCAGGTTCAAAGGTCAAGGTCACTTGTCATAGTCATTATATATATAGAAACTGTGTGTTTGTATGATAATAAAATTTCCCACTTAAGTCATTTTAACTCCATCTTCATGGATGCCTTCCTTCAGGACTGAAGGTCAAAGGTCAATGTCTCTGTTACTGAAAATATTCCCTGTTCCCATTCCATAAACAAAGTTCTCTTAGGCCTGTCATTATTAAGTTCATCTGACCTGAAGGGTCAGGATGACCTATAGTCATCATGTTTCGTCCGTCGTCTGCCATCTGTTGTTTGCCATCTACCGCCAGTTAACTTTTCACATTTTGAACTTCTTCTCAAGTTGCAAGAAATGATTCTGACATGGTCCCAACAAAGTGTTGTTATTTTTCGGGTTGATCTGAAATCCAAGATGGCCACCACAGCTGCCATGGTGAAAACACATTTTGAACTTCTTCTCAAGTTCTACAAGTACAATTTGGCTGAAACTTGCATGAATGATCTTGACATGGTCCCAACAAAGTATTGTTATTTTTCGGGTCAATCCGAAATCCAAGATGGCCACTATAGTCGCCATGTTGACAACACATTTTGAACTTCTTCTCAAGTTCTATTAGTGCGATTTGGCTGAAACTTGCATGAAATGATCCTGATATGATCTTCACAAAGTGTTGTTACATCTCTGGATGATCCCAAATCTAAGATGGCTACTGTGACACCATATCTCATTAATTTCTTATATGACCATAGCCAAGGTAGTCAGATGACTGTTAAGGCCCTTGGGCCTCTTGTTTAATTAAGCTTAGGGATAGGTTAATGTAATTTTGTTGAATTCTTACTCAACCAAATTGCTACTAGTGTCTTGACCCACATGACCTATCTTGACCTATTTTGACCTATCATGACCTATTTTGACCTATCATGACCTTTCTTGACATTATGAAAGATTGATGCAGAACTTATAGCAGTAAAGGGAATATCCAGATTTTACCAAGTACGACATATATATATATATGATATTGCTCCGATTCCCGTATGACCGTTTTATATGTTCCTGCAAATTGACTTTTTGTCTTATTATTTTTAAAATATAGCTGAGAAATAGTGAAGTGGCTGTTTTCACTATATTGATAAAAAGGAATTTTGTTTTGTCCATATAATAATCTGAGATTTATTTCTGTAATATAAAAGATACTGCACCACGTGCACTGACAAATAGTTTTTTTCAATAAAAAACAAAAGCAGACCAATTGGTATTTTTCTTCAGTAACATTTTTATTTCAAATTATTTCATTAAATCAAAAGATTCAATTTTGGATTGATGGTCACAAAAGTTACGTACTTTACACCATTACCATTATTGAAAAGTTTGAGCTTCTAATTTTACCTCAAGATAAGAATATTAAAAATAATAAATTGCAATCCCGAAAAAATTCTGTGGCACTATGTCCTATATGGAATGAAGCATTGATTGTGCATGCACCAAATGCAAAATAAATAAATTTATATTATTTTTTGTGTATGGATATTATTGTTCAAATGATAGGTATCAATTGTTTATGATATGTCGGCGATGGAGCATCTTTACGGTAATAACAAAGATTGTAATTTTTGGGACGGTGAGCTTATGTCATGGCATGTCCGTCGGCATTCCGTCAACATCTCCTTTAAATTGCTTCTAGTCCTAGAGTTCTGCATGGATTGTAACCAAATTTGGCCACAAACATTCTTGGGTGAAGGGGAACTGAACTTGCAAAAATTTTGGCTCTGAATCCCCGGGGGCAAGAGGGGCGGGGGCCAATAGGGGAATTTGAGGTTAATCCTATAAATCGCTACTTGTCCTAGAGTTCTGCATGGAATGTAACCAAATTTGGCCAGAAACATCCTTGAGGGAAGGGGAACAGAACTTGTATAGATTTTGGCTCTGACCCTCTGGGGGTAGGAGGGGTGGGACCCAATAGGGGAATTAGAGGTAAATATTCAAATTCAATTAGAAAAGAAACAATGAACCTGTATTCAGAACATTACTTTGCATTACAAACCAGGTGAGCGATACAGGCCCTCTGGGCCTCTTGTTTTTGAAGCAAATCATTTAAATGTGACAGGATGCATGTACATTTTACTTAACTAACAATTAAAAGAGAATATAGTTTTAATCAATATAGATACAGTATATGGACTGCTATGCTAGAATATTCCTAAAATGGAAAATTGTCTTTTAATGATGAATGATTTAAATGGGTTCTCGGAGGAATTGGCTTTCTCTATCAACATATACATATTTTATATTCTGAGTCTTGGGGAAAACTGTTTATCATAACCTATATATATATATTATTTACATTCTGGACTTGAGGCATTGTACTATGGTCTTACTGTTTTGGTGGATTCTTCTAATGGATTTGTCGGGTTTTATTTTAGAAATACTGTTATTAACATACATGATTATACATTCATTAAATTTTGTTTTTGATGAGAGATTATTTATCTGTATCTTTGAATCAATATTTTTATCAAATGGCAATGTTTATAAGCATTTTCATCTGTTTTGTATCTTGCTGACATGTTTAAGAAAATATTCACATATTGTTTTAGAGATTGATTGTAATGCTGATGTCCATATACATTCAATGTTTATCATGCAAGACAAACTCAGACAGCTTGTTATTATACTTATATTATACTGTTAATGGGGTAATTTCTGACATCTTCTCAATGAATAAGATACCCTATATATAGTATCGGGTAATCTTCATCTATATTTGGTCATTGAGGCTTAGTGGTCAAAGTGCCTTTTCCACGAGCCCTCCACTTCTGAGTTATGATTGTCGAGTGGTTAAGGTGTCAGGCATTCTACCACTAGCCCTTCACCTCTGAGTTGTGGTGGCTGCATGGTTAAGGTGTCTGACAATCATTCACAAGCCCTTCAACCATGGGTTGTAGTGACTGAGTGGTAAAGATGTCCAACATTTTACCACTAGCCCTTCACCTCTGAGTTGTGGTGACTGAGTGGTAAAGATGTCCAACATTCTACCACTAGCCCTTCACCCTCTGAGTTGTGGTGACTGAGTGGTAAAGATGTCCAACATTTTACCACTAGCCCTTCACCTCTGAGTTGTGGTGTCAGAGTGGTTAAGGTGTTTGACATTCTACCATTAGCCCTCCACCTCTGAGTTGTGGTGTCTAAGTGATTTAGGTGTCTGACATTCTACTACTAGCCCTCCAACTCTGGGTCATGGTGCATGGGTGATTACCGTATTTCACCGGAAATAAGACCCCTCCCGCAAATAAGACCCCCCACATATTTTGACACATTTTCAGACTTAGGGGGGATGTCTGCAAATAAGACCCCCCACCTATTTTTCAGTTTACTGGATGATGGATTTGAGCAATGGAGTAATTAAAGATATCACCAAAATGACTTTGTATCGGAACTTCTTTTTGTTTGTTTTATCGGCATAGAAAAATCACGTAGTAAACAACTGTTTGTGTGCTTGTTATTTTTGTCATTTAATTCAAGTTAATTCACGGGTGATTTAATTTAATTATCAATAAATACGAATTGTGAACAGCGCTTATATTTAATTGGAGGCTATTTTCAACTAAATACGCCGATATATGTTTCCATGAACACTTCCTATCGGCATGGTCAACACGTTTTAGTGTTCGTACGGCTTTTCATTTTTTACATGAATCGGCAAAGATATTCATCATTGATGCAGATCGTTTCTGCAGTCGTGGATTCTAACTCAATACAATCATTACCTAAAATATATACTAAAGGCATTTACAGTTTCAAATATGTTTATTTGTGAACGTAACGTACCTGTAGTTCACGATCAGTTGGAGAAACCATGCTTTACTTTTCGGCCGCCATGTTTTGTTTACGCAGTCAGTATAATATGATTAGCCGCAAAGTTTTGTATTTTACTCCGGATACAAAAATACTTGCTAGGATGTTTTAATGCAGTTAATACTCGGATTAATATCTGAAATATTATCAAACTATCGTCGTATCAATAGCAATACCGATCAAATTCCCAAACACGACGTGGTGTGAAAATGTGCATGTATGGCTTCAACCCGGCGCCATTTTCCTACACATGTGTGTAACGATGTAACAAACAACTGCATCAGTGCATGTCGGCACGTTGAAGTTAAATCACGATCGTTTGCTCATTTGGCTGAGACGAATGTACGTAAATTCTTCTGTTTATGAACAAATTTGATATGTAAACGTTTGCGGTGAATTTTAAATAGGCCTGAGTCTGAATGGCGATCGTCCTTCCGATTCACGGAGATTGATTCACATGTTTACTAAGACAAAGATGTAGTTGTGATCGTAAACAATAACCTAATTTGAATATTTTAAAATAACTATACGATTATTAAAACTTCTGGATTAAAGTGACATTGCTTATGATGCTGTTTCTTCGTTTTGATTCATTGGTGAATGTCCGTGTGACTCTTGCAAAAATGTGCGTTTCCCTTTCAGACTTACGTTAAAACTGCCCTAGTATTGTTTATATTTTAATTTGTCATAACATTTGATTTAATTTTACTCACACATCTTCATTATTATTATTGATACTTGAACATCTTGCTATTACCCATCTGTCATATGACTGTTACAACAATGACAGGACATTAAAAAATCCAAGATGGCGACCTCATAGATCGATGTTATCAGGCGGGTTGTCCGCAAATAAGACCCCCCACCACTTTTGACCTTTATTTCTTCTCTGGGAGGGGGGTCTTATTTGCGGTGAAATACGTAGTCAAGGCTGCTGACAGTCTTCTGCCCCTACTTCTGGGTCAAAGTGTCTGAGTGGTCATTCTTCTCTGGGAGGGGGGTCTTATTTGCGGTGAAATACTGTAGTCAAGGCTGCTGACAGTCTTCTGCCCCTACTTCTGGGTCAAAGTGTCCGAGTGGTCATTGTGTCAGATATTTTATTAATGGCCCTCTATCTTTTGGTACATGTTCATGTTTTAAATGTCTTTTTACCTCTTTCACAAATCACATATATCTTACATTGCATTTCATTACAATTCTAGATCACATTTTCGCAAACATTCTTTAAACTTTGAATGCATTTGTTCTAATTATATTTTACAATAATTATTAATGAACTCTTCTAATTTCAGAAAACATCAATAAATCTTGATCGGAGATAGTAGTTATTTTTTTCGTGAATTATTATTTTGTAGCTACATTAACTTCTATTTATCTTCATTACTTTAGTAAGACTTTAAAGTGAGACTTTGTGTTAAACTCCATTACTTTAATGAGACTTTTGTGTTTATTCAAACAAATTTTTGTCAATAGCCAAAGCCCTAAGAGACCTGATATTCGGACTGCAACATGCTGGCATGAAGGGCTACCAAGTTTGTTTTAATCATTGACTTTGACCTTTATTAAAGGTCACAGGGATCATATAGTCTGAAATCGTAAAAACAACTCACTGTACATTTTATTTCTGCTATATATTGTATTAACTGTCAGATGACTGATATATATATAAAGGCCCATTGGGCCTCTTGTTGTTAAACCTTTAGATTAAACCATGAGGCAGATTCCTCAATCAGCATTAATTGAAGCTGTTGTTTTATATTTATGATTAACAAACATTACTTGCTGTTTCTAATGAACCACTTAAGAAGAACTATAAATTCAGGATTATTTTAGCCTTCCAATCATAAAAGTTGTCACTGATGAATTATAGACCTTTGTTTAATGTCTTTTTAGTATATTATCAGAATCTTTTCAGTCCTTCAATTATAGAAATTACCAGAGATGAATTACAAAACTAGGTTAATTCAGTTTATTTGTTATCTCAGGTATAAAATCTCACAAACACTTTAATCAAATGATATCATTAATGGAACAGAAATTATCGGCTTGGCACTTTCGAGCGTTGTAAATCAGGACACCCTCTCTCTTTGTTTAATTAACGAAGGATCATAAATAGGCTGATTAGCAGGTTTGGTGTGTGATGTATCAGGTTTTGAAACATGTTTGGTTCTCTTTGTAGAGTGATTTGATTTCAGTGTTGTATAGCTGTAGTTTCGCTGTACGTTGCTTAATGATCGTAACAATTTGATACAAGAAAAATTTTGAAACAAATGCATTATATATTCCCAAACAGTCTAATCTTAAAAAAATTATTCAAAACTGCTTGTATTTTATTTTCTTCTTTTTTGTTCAAATCGCGAAAATTTTGACCCATGGAAATGATCAGCTATTCGGTAATAGCTAAGTTGCAATAACATATAGGAGCACATTTATAATTGTGCCTGCTCTCACTTTTACATTCTTCCATAGATTGAAAATGGTATCATAAAAACATACCCCTTACACAAATATACAGGCCACATTGAAAATAGGTAAAGGAGGTAAGTGGGATTCCATAAATTTTCTCCTAAAATCATCAGAATGAAAATTTGTCTCATTGGAGGAAGTAGGAGGTAGGATGGCAATATATTACATCAGGAAATTTTTGTTTACTGAGAACACTAGAGAAATACAGAAGTTTCCATTGGCTGTGGAGGCTAGCTATATAGAAATTGACTCTGACGTCAAAGTACTGTACGCTACAACTCAGGGGAAATAAAAGTTTGAGGACTTGAAATAAAAAAAAAATTAGATCCAACTTTTACAGCTATACTAAAAATGTCTTTAATTGTTCATGGTGCGATAAAGTTAAAAAAAAAAAAAAAACTTGTACATACTATTGGTGCTGGTAGAACACATACCAGGTAAGACTATGCTGTAAATGTGGGTATTTTCATGTGTGCTTAATTTCGCGGTTTGCGTGCCTAAAACTTTCACAGTACTGTTGTTTTCGCAAAATATACACTTTCAGACTTTGAACAACAAAGTTTATACATAATACAAAATATGACTTTGGGGACGAATTTTTCACAATCAAGCACCTTGGTGTAATTAGCGTTAATTTTCCCCTCAAGTAAATTTTAATATCCACTGTAGGCAGTAAACCAGAGGTTTATGTCAGTCTATAGAAATCTAACTCTAAAGTGCAATCTTGCTGAACTATACTATCAAAGACACAAAGCAACACGCAAACACTAGCTGTCATATTATACTGACATTGATTGTTGACCTGCTATTAAAACACTGAGAACTAAGCTGGTGTTTGCTTTTGGGATTAATAGAATCTTACATGGGTCTGTGAAGTGGACAGGGATATCTCAACGGAAGTGAAAGATTTTGGCCGATCAACCCGATCAACCCGATCAACCCGAGGCTTGTCTTTGATGACCTAGATGATGTTCCTAATTCTCCCTTGAGTAATAATATAAGTCCTAATGATTGACAGATATGGAGCTGGAGTTGGTTGCTGGTACAAGTCACACACGACCATCTCCCTAAGCTCAGTCAGTGTAAGGTACCAGAAATCACCAAGTCTGATCAGAAATATACTAGCAGGCTTATAGGGTTACTGTAATCCAACATTCCCATGTGACTTTCAGAAATTTCGTGATCCAAGTAAATTCGAGTATTCTTATCTCCACATATTCATATCTACATCATTGATAGGAAATATCATTCAATTGTTTGTTGATTTGATTGTGGGGTAGGAGACAGCTAGTTGAGGGTGTTGATTTGATTGTGGGGTAGGAGACAGCTAGTTGAGGGTGTTGATTTGATTGTGGGGTAGGAGACAGCTAGTTGAGGGTGTTGATTTGATTGTGGGGTAGGAGACAGCTAGTTGAGGGTGTTGATTTGATTGTGGGGTAGGAGACAGCTAGTTGAGGGTGTTGATTTGATTGTGGGGTAGGAGATAGCTAGTTGAGGGTGAGGGATGGGGGTGGGGAAGGGAGGGGAGCGGATAAGAGAGTTGGGAATTTTGGTGATGGGGAAAGGGGTAAGAAAGTTGGGAAGTTGAAAAATTTGGGGAATGAAGATGGGGGGGGGGATGAGAGTAAGAGAGTTGCGGATTTGGAGGTGAGAGTTGTGAAGGTATGTGTTACCAACAATAGATAAAGACACTTTGCTCAACTCCTCCACCTATAATTCCCATTCAGTAGGTTTCAAAAAAGTGCTGAGCTAATTCAAGTCATTAAGAAACAATAGATAATGACAGATGTTACGTATGTATCCGTGATGTACTGTAGTGAATGTATAATGTTAAATATTCATTGTGTAGAATTGTTTATTGTTGTCGTATTTACCAATAAATTACAGATATATAAACAACAAAATTCTGTTACATAAAATATTTGGAAGCTGCGTGCCTTAAGCTAGTCACAAATATTTCTACACACAAAATAATTTGAAGGTTCTAAACCATGACTGAAAGTAGTCATAGAAGTTTTTTTATTATATAGTAGATGTGTTGAGGCTAGCGAAACTGTATAAACTCTACAGCCTCATCATTTACACAACAGCTGTGTCGTGTAGTTAATTTTAGACAATGGCTAATGATTGATTAGGCTGTCACCATTATGTTTTTAATTAGGGATGAACCATATTTGGTATTGTGGATTATCGATCATTTTAATTCAGTTCATTGTAATATAACTTTGGATTTATCAATATCAAACCTTTTCAAATCATTTTCTTTGATAATTTGATAAAGATGTAAATATTCAATATTTTCTGTTGACTATATGGATGCAAATTGTTTACTTTTAATTAACCCGTTTTTGGCACACAATTAGGTATTGACGAAGATGATTATATAATTCTGTATTTCCTATTTATTTCATAGTCATTCATTTCATCGCATTATTATTATTATTATTTCCATTTTCCATTCTACCATTCATTTTAAGATAATATCAGATATGAATCTGATATTCCGTATTTGCATATTACAGAGCTATCTGCCCTTGGGGGTAGATATTGATTGTGACGTCATGAGTTTGCGAGCGTAACGTCATACTTTTCGGACAAAACGATGTGAATTGCACTCACAAAATAATGACGTTACAATTGATACTTACCCGCAAGGGAGCTAACTCTGTAATATACAAAGACGGAATACATCTGAAGCTTGTTAATGTCATGTGATATGGGCAGATATCAGTTTGATGAAATATGGATTCAAATAGTACTAAAAATCATGCTGTACTAAACCAAAGTTATTTCCCTTTTCTACATATCACTTTGTAAACAATGTTGTGTAAACCAGAGTTTTTTCCCTTTTCTACATACCACTTTGTAAACAATGGTGTGTAAACCAGAGTTATTTCCCTTTTCTACATACCACTTTGTAAACAATGGTGTGTAAACCAGAGTTATTTTCCTTTCCTACATACCACTAAACAATGGTGTGTAAACCAGAGTTATTTCCCTTTCCTACATACCACTAAACAATGGTGTGTAAACCAGAGTTATTTCCCTTTCCTACATACCACTAAACAATGGTGTGTATATAACATGTGATTAATGTTAATCAGTTATATCACATTTTACTAAAAGTTGTCACACATGACTTGTTACAGATGTTACGCCTCACTTATTAAAGCTTTGTTCAAATTGTCACACCTGACTTAATAAGTTGCAAAATGTCACACCTGACTTCTTACAGATACCATGCCTGACTTGTTAAAGATATCATGCTTGACTTGTTTATTATATCACATGACTAGATAACAGTATCACATCTGACTTGTCTATGACATCATGTTTGATTTGATTGTCACACATAAATCGTTTGTCATGTAACTCCGGATATTGTCATGTCGGTTTTGCATGACTTTTTCATGATGTCATGCATGACTTCATTATTATAGCATATTTCTTATGCTTATCATATCATGCCTAACTTGTTTATATTATGGAATACTTGTGTTATTTTTTTTAATTTTATCGATCACACTTAACATATGTTATACCATTATGTCATACTCAGTCTTATGATACCATGTTTAACTTACTGTGATCTATTACTCCATGCTTGAATTGTTAACATGTCACACTTGACTTGCCACCATGTCACACCTGACTTATTATTCTGTGACAGGTGGAGAAAGGAAACACTGGTATCGGTATATGGACAACCAGGGATCTCGAAACTTCTGGGTCCAACAACTCTTCGCTGCCTTCAAACAGGAAGTTGCTCAGGCCCGCGAAACTTGCTGTGTCGCGTCCCCGACCCAGTCACCAGCTCATGAACCAGCCAATCAAAGGCCAGCAGAAAAACCTCAACCAACCAATCAGAATCCTAGCGGAAGTCGATCTCCATCTCAACCAGCTCCGCATCAACAAGTCCCGCCAATCCGCGTGTCAACACAGCGTCCACGTAGTACGAAGCTACTGGAGAGTTGTACTGTACTCAAGATAGAGGAATTTATCATCTACCAAGTATCCACCGCAGACAACAAACGTAACACGCCGTGTAAGTTCCTCAGCTCCGACAAGAAGCAGCTCCACCTACCTACAGATATGTCCGTGTTACACATGGAGTACACCGACTATTTCTTCCCCGAAGGCATCAACTATCCAGGTAAGTCTTTCACCTTCATACCCAAAAGTGAAACTTCAAAAATTGCTTTAGTAGTGCATAAATTATGCTACTAGTGAAACATGTGGAAATAATGTGTAGTGAAAACAAAATGTCCTCCACCATGTAATTCTCTTGAAGAGCTTTTCAATGTTTTGCTTGTAGGACTTTTCATCGCTGCCTTCAAACAGGAAGTTTTGCTCAGGCCCGCGAAACTTGCTGTGTCGCGTCCCCGACCCCATTTGAGTCACCAGCTCATGAACCAGCCAATCAAAGGCCAGCAGAAAAACCTATCAACCAACCAATCAGAATCCTAGCGGAAGTCGATCTCCATCTCAACCAGCTCCGCATCAACAAGTCCCGCCAATCCGCGTGTCAACACAGCGTCCACGTAGTACGAAGCTACTGGAGAGTTGTACTGTACTCAAGATAGAGGAATTTATCATCTACCAAGTATCCACCGCAGACAACAAACGTAACACGCCGTGTAAGTTCCTCAGCTCCGACAAGAAGCAGCTCCACCTACCTACAGATATGTCCGTGTTACACATGGAGTACACCGACTATTTCTTCCCCGAAGGCATCAACTATCCAGGTAAGTCTTTCACCTTCATACCCAAAAGTGAAACTTCAAAAATTGCTTTAGTAGTGCATAAATTATGCTACTAGTGAAACATGTGGAAATAATGTGTAGTGAAAACAAAATGTCCTCCACCATGTAATCTTGAAGAGCTTTTCAATGTTTTGCTTGTAGGACTTTTCATAGAGGGTGTGTTGTTTGTGTGTTGTAAATTCCAAATAAATGTCAAATATGAGTTATGAAATGTGGAAGCTATTTGACAATCATCAAAAGGTACAGACGGATAATGCTAATGTTTCAGATGTCGAATTATTCATCTTGTTCTTTAAACTGTACATCTGCCATTTGACTGTTTTATTACAAGTCAGTCAAAGGGCACCTAAGTTTGTACAATTGATTGACCTTGACCTTCATTTAAGGTTTTTGAAGTCAAGAAGGTTTATTCAAATGATTGACCTTGACCTTCATTCAAGGTTATAGGGGGTCAAGAAGGCTAAAATCGATAATTGACTTCTAGTAAATACTTAAGAGCCCTAGAGACCCGATATTAGGCTTATAATGCCCAATTGGATAAAGGGCTACCAAGTTTATTCAAATGAATGACCTTGACCCTCATTCAATATCACAGGGATTAAAGTGTCTAAAATGTTTTAAAAACTTCAAAACATATTGTCAATAACTCAGACCCCTAGGTACCTTTTATTGGGCCTGTAGCATCCTGGAATAATACGGGCTACCAAGTCTGTCCATATGAATCACCTTGACCTTCATTTAAGGTCACTCTTGGGTCAAATTGGCTAAAACATTCAAATGACTTATCGTCAATAAGTAAGAGGCAGAGGAACCTGATATTGGAATTGTAACATGCTGGGGTTACAGGGCTTCCAGTGTTGTTCATATGAATGACCTTGACCTTCATTCAAGGTCACAGGGATCAAATAAGCTACACTCTTCGATGACTTACTGTGAACTTAAATTCTACTATATGCTGTATTAATTAATAGTCTGATAACCGTTAGGGCCCATTGGGCCTCTTGTTTTGATTTGGGACCTGACTAAAATATTCTTACACAATGTACCAAATACCAAATAAATGAAAATATTATTATAAAGATGAACATGAGACCAAAACAGTAGCTGATGTTTACAAATGAATTGTATGTATGAATTATGCAAACATCTACCTAAAGTAAACAAGTGGTGTATATCGATCGCAATGTAAACGTCCACATTCTGATTAAATAATGATTCCCCAAACGAATTACCAATCTGTGAACCGCCATACGTTTAATGCACCTTTCTGGTTCTGATTTCACTAACGCCATAATAATATTTATCGCCACTTAACAGAAACCAAATACATGCATTCTGCACTTGAAACCATTTCCAGCAACAATTTACTTTTTAAACCGATACTCCGGGTTTGAATTCAGACGTGACATAACATTTGATTCTATAGATCGTTGTTACCAACACGACTTTGCTGTTGGGTCTGTCACGGCCGAGACTCGATAGATCCGATAGATCCGTAGAGGTTAGCGTTGTGTTGAAGCTCCGATAGGTGATTATGGCTTGACTAGTCTTGAGGGAGTCTTGCATTACGATGATCAATGGTTGTTTCAGCTAACAGGACAGTGTCACTCAACAATCCAATATATAGCCCCCAAGATAACAATCAGATATCATTATATTGATAGTTGTGGTCAACGTTCTGCATAGAAAGAAGATAATAGTTTTGATAATGCTATTGTTTTCAGTAATCTAAATCCAGTCTGGTAATGCTATTGTTTTCAGCAATATTAATCCAGCAATATTAATTCAGTTTTAATAATGGTATTGTTTTCAGCAATATCAATCCAGTTTTGATAATTCTATAGCTTAATTACCTCAATATTAATTTCATAGCATTGAGCTTCGAAGTCCATCACCAAATGAATCTAAATTGAAACAAATGTCTAGTTTCAAAACTGCCTTTGTCAGCAATGTTAGTTTCAAAGGAAAGAGCGTTACTGTAGTTGGCAGTTCATTAAAAGGTAAATTGAAATTGTCATCAAGTTTCCGAACTGTCACAATCAGTAATTATCAGATATCAGATATATATCATGGATGTATATTGCCACTGAGGCCTAGGACCATATGGTAGAAGACTTTAAGACGGAATAATTATATTACCATCCAAAAAAATAAAGCATCAGTCATGTCTGATATTGAAGTTACAAAATGACATAGGTTATTTAATTGGGGGAAATTTAAAAAAAAAAAAAAAAAAAAAAAAAAAATTGCAAAATCAAAATTTTGATGATGGGCAGTGCATGATACTTAAAATTCATTAAAAAAACATGCAATATGAAGGGAAAATAAACATCTTTTGTGAGCTCTATGAGCTCTGAGCTTGTATGAGCTCTGTTATTAGAGTTTTGAAAGAGACAAATTGTTTATTCATTCAACTAACCATTGGTTTGTCAATGTAAAACTGGTGACACTGAGAGTCTGATCTTTCAGTTAAGAAGATGTGATATCATCGACTAATTATTAACGATGCTATACAGTTATGTTGTTTGTATTTAAGCATTGATGTCACTAAAAAGAATCCCTTAAAAAAACACTGTAATGTTACATTTAAACATACTTTGTTTTATGAAATAGGGTATAAAATTAATTATAGGTATTAATGTCACTATTTTTTAATTTTATCGGGGTATGAAAAAAAAATTGTTTGCAAACTTTTGTGAGAATCCGTTTAAATGTAACATTACAGTGGTTTTTTAAGGGATTCTTTTTTCCGAATCAATACGCAACGTCAATGTCTCTATTGTGATGTCACGTTAACGTCGGGGTTTTGCGCCATTCTCATATTTTTTTTCATAGTGGTATGCAAAAAAAATATTGGCCAATCAGAAAGCCAGATTTGGTATGAAAACAAAGAAAAATTGATTATCATCAAATGAATGAACCTTTCTGAGTGATGACTAATGATATCTGTGTGAGCCATTTACCAAGGTCTCATGGTCTTTAGTTGGTGGTTTTGCTCCAGGAACTCCGAATTTATTCTCTTACTAAAGCCTTGCTTGTCCTTGATTAAATGGTTAATACAGGACTTTATTGTTAAACAACTGTTGCACAACAATAAAAGAAACATTTACTCTCCAAAATTTTACTTTAATTATAACGAAGCTATCACAGAATGTACTTGTCAAACATTTAACATAGGGCACAAATACACAAGAACACTTCTTTAAACTTGGCAGGAAAAAACACTTCTTGTTTTCAATAGTTAAATTTGAAATTCATTACCAATATTTGGGCTCCATAGCTATCTGCTACAACATTGCACTGTGTCATCAATTTTAATAATTAAAAATGAAAATTTCTATATCACAAAAATTAGTTTAAAGCGGACATATTATAAGAAATCAAAGTACTGAAAGTACTGCTGCGGTAAAACTTCTGGATGATAGGAGTTGATTCGAGTGTTAAAGATTGATAAGTCAATGGTTATATTATCAGTATAACTGCAAATTGGAAAACGATCCAAAGGAAACAGGACTCAAACTAAGGCTGAAAAACTAATACAAATAATTGTTTTTTTTTATTTGGTCGTAATAATTTATCACATTGATTTATTTTCTCACATTTTGTACAGGTCAAGTTATTCTAAATACACATAATGCATTTCAGTGCAGAACCTTCAATCAAAGAGGAAGTATTTATGTTGTCAAGTTTATATAAAGAAAAGTTTCAGCATTATGGTGACTTGTAATGTCAAATTAAATTGATTTTTTTTTTTGTTAAAAACTAAACAGGCATTCTTCAGATATCAAGAAAAAACTTACTGGTTATATTATATAAAATCTCATATAATGTTTAAGCAATACCATACACGTATTTGACCTTTAATGACTAATATGAATGACATCAAGGATTTCCTGTTTAACAAAAATGTATCTAGCAAGTTTAAGAACACCATACTATCTATAACTACAAAAATTAATGGTTGTCAGACCGTGTAACATATATAACTAACGTATATTGTCATAAAGGATGACTTTCATGCTTCATAACTTCACTAATACTACTTTGGCAACATATCAGGGAGAAAGAGGGGAAAGAGAGGGAAAGAGAGAAAAAAAAATCTCTGTCAGCTATCAGCTGTTTACCGGTATATGCTTTATCAAGTTTCAAGTACATCAATGTATATATATTAACTATAAAACTAAATAACCTGAGTTAACTAAACGACATGTAAATGGCAGGAAGGATATTTTTTGTCAAAACATGTTAATATTTTTTCTCTATGTCTATCAAGTTTGTAGTACATTACAACATATATTCTAACAAACGGTAACGGCACGAGTTACCTAAATGACAGATATTGTCATCAGTGTCCTTTTCTAACTACAATTTGTAAATATCTTCTTATTAAACATTATGGAAAGTTGTTCAGCAAAATTTGGAGCAAGGATAGGTCCAACATTCGGATCGCAAATTCACTCAGAAATTTTACTTTGACATGATAATTTACTTTGAAATTTGACTATTGGTTCCAAAACTGTTTTCATAAGGCTTGAACATGATAATTTACTTTGAAATATGAATATTGGTAGAAAAACAGTTCTTATAAGGCTTGGTTCAAGAAAAACATAATTGTAGCATATGATTTAATGAAGGATAGTGACACGCTTACTTTTTACTGTTTTGATGAATTGATACAAATCTATCAGATTAGTACTAATTTTGTGGAATATCACGGTTTTATTATCTGCTATCAGAGAATACCTGAATTCGACTGACTCTGAAATATGTCAAATTTGTTTCCTACTTACAATAAATATTTCATATTGATCTGTACAATGTAATGAAAAAATAACATACTCCTACCGGGAGGAGAAGATGGGAAGACTTAATTAGTTCAGTCGAATCATTTGAAATGGGTTGATATTTCTAAAATTTCCTTTACAGTAACGAAAATTATAAGCTTCAGTGGTTTCAATATATATTATAGCAGATTCACTCAGCAATTTTACTTTGACATGATAATCTACTCTGAAAAAAAAAACATTGTGTTACAAATTATATTAGTACATTTGCCTAGTACAGAATAGTACGTACATGTATTACAATTTCATTTATATTTTAAACACCTCCGAATTTTTTCATTTAATTTGCATAAACAACCAAACGATAAGATTTCGTTATAAAATGACACTTAACCTTGTGAGTGTGTATATCCAGAGTTAGATGTAGATTTTTATTGAGGAAATAGCTGAAGTAATTAAGGCTCTGCCTAAGGGCAAAGCTGCTGGCATCGATATGGTTCTTAACGAATACTTCATTGAATATAAAAAATATGTTTTTACCAGTTTTGTTAAAATTATTTAATACCATGTTACAAATTGGTTATTTTCCAGAGTCATGGGCCCAAGGTGTCATAATTCCTCTGCATAAAAAGAGGGATATTAATAATGTTAACAATTATAGAGGTATAACGTTAATTAGTCATTTAGCTAAATTATTTACGTCCTTGTTAAATAAGCGCTTGTTAAAGTGGAGTGCTCGTGAAGATATTGTCACCGATGCACAATTTGGTTTTAAGCCTGGGTTTGGTACTAGTGATGCTATCTTTGCGTTGCAAAGTTTAATTATTAATTCTATAGAGCAAAACAAACGACTATATTGTGCTTTTATTGATTACAGTAAGGCTTTTGATAGTATTAATCATCGATATTTATGGCATAAACTTTGGAAAAGTGGTTGTAGAGGGCGATTACTTAATGTAATTTCATCAATTTATGATAATGTACGTTCATGCGTGAAACTAAATGGTAAACTATCCGCCATGTTCGATTTGCATGTCGGTTTATTACAAGGGGAATCTTTGTCTCCCATGCTATATTCTTTATTTGTAAATGATATGGAAAGTGAATTTATAAACTCGGATTGTCAAAGTTACCCCTTACAGTTACTTAACCTTTTTATGCTAATGTATGCAGATGATACAGTCTAATTTTCCGAAGACGCTACTGACCTCTAGCATATGCTCAACTGTCTACAGACTTATACGGTTAAATGGAATTTAAAAGTAAACACAGATAAAACAAAAAATTGTTATATTTAGGAAAAGGAGAAGAATATTACCTGGTGAAAAATGGACTTTCAATGATAAATCTATAGAAATTGTTGATAAGTTTTGTTACCTGGGTTTGGTTTTTAATTTTAATGGAAGATTTGCTGTAGCACAAGATACATTAGCGTCTCAAGGCAGGAAAGCATACTTTTAATTAAAAAGAAAAATGAAAAACTTTAGCCTTAACACAGAAACAAAATTATCCTTATTTGTTACATATGTTACATGCATATTAAATTATGGTTGTGAAGTGTGGGGGCTAGATGTTTCGCCCCCAAGTTGAAAAAATTCACCTCCTTTTCCTTAAAGACATACTTAATGTTAGAAAAACAGTCAATACATCTATGGTGTTTTTCGAAACGGGTAGATATTCATTGTATGTTCAACGTAAGACAGCTGTTATGAAATATTGGTTAAAACTATTGAAAACAAACAATTGCATTCTGAAATCTTGTTATGATGCACTAGTCGAATTGAATAGCAGAAAACCTAATTGTAAAACGAATTGGGTCTATCATATTAAGCACGAACTTTGTAGTTTGGGATTTGGATATGTTTGGAAAAATCAATGTGTTTTAAATGAAAATCATTTTTTGCAAATATACCACCAACGTATTAATGATGTTCTTGTTCAAGAATTATATAGTGCGTTTGATGTATCTCCTAAATGTTATTTGTATAAACATATTGTTCATAATTTTTGTACACAGTTCTATTTAATTAAGCCTGTAAATCATAAATTCAAGAAGTTTTTAAGCCAATTCCGTATGCAATGTCATAGTCTTAATATCGAATCCGGACGTTATAATAATATTCCTAGAAATCAAAGGACTTGTTCATTATGTGATAAAAATGACGTCGAAGATGAAGTACATTTTGTTCTTCTCTGTCCGGCATATTCTGAATTAAGAGAAAAATACATTAACAGATATTTTTATCATAGACCAAGCGTGCATAAGTTTATAGAATTATTCTCTAGTAAAGATGTTAAAATTTTGAATATGTTGGGTAACTTTTTGTTTCGTGCAACAGAGAAAAGAAAAACTCTGCTCACAATTAATTAAATGATAAAATTGCTTTGTATTTGCCGTCAGCATCAACGTAGGTTCTGTTGTGATCACGTCTTTTATACATATGTAGCTTATTAGTATATTGAAATACTGAAATATTGTCCTCCGCCATCTTATACTTGTATACATTGTATGTCATATTATAATGATAATAATTGTACTGTTCCCTATATGCTTGTTATGCATTTGGATGAAATAAAAACTTGAAACACTTGAATCCTCTAAACAATAGAACAGCCATCTCTAGATCACTGCTTATTGTTTTGATGTGGTCATGATCAATGTATCACACCTTCACGCTTGGCTGCGCACTGCTACAGATACGAAGAGATGTATATATGGGGTGGTTATCTATCCTTTAATCTTTGAAATATTTTTCTCGAAAACCCAGCTCCCTACCGCTCCGAACCGCTGTAAATGAAAATTAATGTGTATGAGCAAGGGACGTCAGAAACATTATATAACATGTGTTGAGAATATGTATAACAGTATTTACATTAAAACCTATCTTTTAAAACCACCCAGTGGTCTGAGTAAAAGTGGTCTTAATAGCGAGGTGGTCTTAATTCTGAGGTGGACCAGGTTTCTTCTATGATCATGACGATCAAGAACAGAAACTCTGTATCCTAGCTGACCGGTACATAATATATGTACTGTATTTTTGTTTCAAAATTGAAATTTTATGAAAAATGCAATATACATGTATATATAAATGTATATTATATATATTTTTTTTTTTATTTTTTTTTTGTTCAATTTTTTGCATTTAACACATTTACAAATACATGGGACATCAACATAAACTTGACATGACATATACATTACATTTATATAAAAAAAAAACATAAGAAACATAACATAGCATGCTGAGTATGTACATGTACGTGTGGGGAAAAAACAGTTTGATATATTTTGGTTAAGATAAATTTGCAAATTACTATATTTGATCAATTAGTTTTGTCGGCCATTAGAATCTTAATCATATCATATTTTAATGCATGCGTATCTAATCAAAACCAATAATTTACAAATATTTTTTAAAGTTTGATGAATTATGGACATATAATGACTATACCATTTATTTCTAGAGCATAGACATATTTTTTTCATTAAATAAAGTTAATGGTGTGTGCTTATTTAAATCTTAAACTGAATTTCACTGAAGTAATTGTTGACAATCTAAATGAAAATACTTTTTCTAGACATTACTTTCTATTATGTTTTAATTATAATTCAAATACATATCGTTAGTTTAATCAGAGATTTAGATAGTAATTAAATTATCTATGTCTCTGGTTTAATTATCACATAGTATCACCTGAGGTAAATGAGAATCTATGTGTTTTAAAATTGGTATTGATCTGTGTAAATTATTATTAATATTTACGGAAATCGATTTTAATTATCCCGCCATGTGCAATGATTGGTCAAATAATAACTTACGATCACAATCGGTAAAGTGTTTGAAAGACTACTGTGCAATAGTCAAGCGTACTTTTAACTAATGCAAAACACCGATTGTTTACCGCAACAAAATAGATGACACATCTATTGAAATAAGATGATTGACGTACGGTACTTCATAAATATCTGAAATAAGATCAATATATCTCATACATTAAAGAATTTTAATTCCATTGGCGTTACACGTATGAGAAAGAACTGCCTAAATCGTTCGATCTCGCCACCAGGGCTATCGAAAGAACGTTGCATTACTTGTGGTTTCGATCACGTCAACTGCCAGCCTCCAGCGTCACAAGTATGCAAATGATGGCGATTAACACTCTCCTAGTACAGGTAGATAATCTGATAATTAGGTCGACGGAAACAAAAGACTGACTGATGTACCTGCGGGTAGTTGGTCACGGGTTGCTGCGTGCGGGAAGGTGAGGCACAGCGAGGTGTGAAGTCACATGTGCCTGTGGTCATAATCAAAGGGTCAATTAGTGTTAATTTAGTGGTCGTTGGGACTATGAAAATTGGTCGTAAAACGGAATAGCGGTGTGATTGTATTTCTGAAGAGAAAAAAAATCGGAACTGAAAATAAGTGGCCGTAATAGTGGGATGTTCGTAATTTAGTGTATATGCTATACAGTACATGTCTATGTTTGGAATAAACTTTTGGAAAATAAAAATAAAATAAAACAAAAATAAATATAAAGACAAAATAAAAGAATATTTTCAAGCATGGTGAATTAACAACAAATAAAAATATGAAATAAAAAAAAATAAAAGTAAGCTGCCGACGACAAGGGTTGAACCCCGGACGTCAGCATAGAAAGCTCAGGACTTACCACGACACCACTTATAACTGATTGGCATTTGCTTATTGTTAACTTCATAATGAAATGCAGTTCATTAAATTTTCTTATTTTCTTCGCAATCCACTTAAATTGATATTGATGCTGCTGAATAAGTTTACAGAATGATTCTAAACTAGTTTATATTGTATCTGGGTGCAAATTACAACTACATAGATCTATACCACAAATGTGTGGTTATTCAGTTTATTCTTCACGACACCAGCCGGGGGGGTAAAAAGCTAGTTCCGGAATTGCGATCCCAATACTGGTAAAACCAAGTTTTACCGTAAAAATGAAAATATTCGACTGAAGAAATTCTTTAGAACTTTTTCAGACATATATATTTAAAGCTTTTGACACAGTTCTACCACATAAAATATATCACATTGCTTTTAACTTATGGGTAAACATCAAATGTTTCACCTGCGATACCTATCTGCAATCTGTTCTCCAAGAATTCTGTGACCATGTACTCTACCAAAATCCCAGTTCAGGAGGTGTTTGAATCATGTTTGTAACTGACTAGACATGCGTTACGTATGCGTGGGTTCATGATGGAATACACAAGTGGGTTGACCAGGCACCTCGCCCAACTCATATAGATAAATGTCAGATGAAGAATCGGGCTGTAAATCTTCATTTGGGGGTCGAGTACAGACATCACGACGAATGGCATGTAAAGGAAGAAAAAGGTGGTCAGAATCAACATCACCATGACAACCAAACGCATATCCCGCCGTGTGTATTTTCCGTGGATAATTGAAGAATTTGACGATCGGGATTTACTCCGTATTGCGTTAATTGTTTCCTTACTTATCCAGAATCGGATCAGAATTCCCACGTAACAGTACAAAATCACAGGTATGCTGGATATCATAGCAAATGGTAGTAGGAACCGCTTGAAGGAATTTTGCGCGTAGAACGGTTGACAGAAGAACCGATTGGGATCATATTCTAACTTACCCCACAATTCTGTTAGAGGGAATAGTAATACTAGGGGATAAATCATCCATGAAAGCACCAACATCTTTATGATGTTCCACCGACTACTATAGATCTGTTGATATTTTCCGAAGTGAACGACAATCAGATACCGGTTCACAGAGATCAGAACCAGTCCGAATAACTCTGAACCTTTTATGCTGTAGGCGATGTATCCCATGAACCTACAGAATCCCAGGTTCACTCCCTCCGTTGACAAATCCGGCACGGTGAACGAGAGTATGGAAATGTACGGTAGACATGTTACACAGACGACCATGTTGTTTATCACGAGATTTAAAATGAACACCGTGCCAACATGTCTGTGTAATTTTGTTTTGAAAATTGCGACAAGTATAGCGAGATTGGCAGGAAATCCGACGACAGATGTGATGGTTGCTGCTATGTTATGATAAAAACGTACATCGTCGGGGATTTGTAGCGAATGAGACGAGTCATTAAGGTTATCCGGTGATGCCGTTATTAAAACTTCCATGGTTATGTTTTTAAAATATTCTCAAATGCATAACACTTACCCAAGAAAAATTCAATTATCTTTGAAAGAGGAAGTTTGGAGACTTCTTTTCAATGAAATGGAGAATTCCGATAAATAAAGATTCCTTTTCTGCACTTAGACAAAAGATTCTCTCCTTTCTGAATCTCTTATGTATCCTTTTCTTGCCGTTTAATTCACTGAAGCACATTTCTCATTATACAGTGAAAGTTTCACATGACCTAGGGGATCTATCAAATTTGTCATGTAGATAAAATCCTATGTTTCCATCATCTCTGCTCATAATACCACAAAATAGAAAAAGGTCGTCTTATCACAAATTCATCCTCTTAGGAATTCAACGTTCTCTGTAAAAATCGTTGTATTTATGAGCTCGAGTGGCTGTTCATTTCTTATAAGTTGAAATTACGATACCTCTGTGAGGATTTTTATATTAGCGTAATGGCACTTAAAGGGCTTTGTCACAAATTCTTAGTCCAGAAGCCGAAAGTGACAGAATTAGAAGCCTCCTTGCTATTTTCCATATGTGATGATCTGCCTGAAACAGCACTAGGTAATTTTTCGCTTGTTATTACCGACTGCACTGGCTTTATGGAAAGCACTGTCACACAGATGCTGAAAAGTCCCCTATCAAATGTCCCAGATGTGCTGATGTCAATATCACCTGTCAAGCTTCATATGTCATCTAGCGAAAGAGGCGAGTTGTAGATTACGCCTTTTGAATTTCAAGTTGATTGAATATATCCCAGATATGCAGTTGTCATCATCCATTGAATTCCACAAATTGATTGTGGTTGTTGTCGAAACAAAGCTTGTGCTGATAAGCTATGATAAAATCTATCTGGTATTTCTGTTGTAGTTGACTCAAATTGTTCCACATTAGGAAAGCGCTTTACCTGAATGCTGACACAGGATGCAGTTCTCTTAGTCTTGGTTGGGTTAGCACAGAAACATCAGCAGCCCTACAATGGCTGTTCTGATCAGGCAGATGTTTTAGCATTAAGCGCGGGTCCCCGGGGTGAGAATTCTGTACTCAGGATCGCAGTCCTCATGGGCCAATCACATGATATCTGAAACAGATAAATAAGTTGCGCTTAGTTGTCATTAAAGATTCATCAGAATGCTGATTTCTGAACTCAAAGTCGAAAGAATCGTGCTGTGATGTTGTGATGGTGTTCTGGGATTTAAATTTAATTTACTTTTTGCGTATGTCATGATAGTTTTGGGATCTGATGTTTGTTGATAGATGAGTACTGTATTTGTTGTATTGTGTGCCCAGCATTAAAAGCACCAAAGTTTCTGAACTTCGGTTTTCGACCTACACAATAGGATTTTCATATGCATTTTTTTCTAAACACATGTTGATTTTGTCGTGGGTTAAGTCTGGACATTGTCTTCTTAAATCCCTTAAGAATTAAAAAAAATGAATATATAAATAAATGAAAAAAATAATTAAATAAAAAAAAAAAAAAAAATTCTTATCAGAAAAAAAAGTGAATCAAAACCAATTGCATCTTTTACAAACTATATTTCATTTTATCTAGGGCCACAAGTTCAATTGATTTATGAGTTCAAATCTGTAATAAATAAAACCTGAAAATATGAATATCATATCGTATTGTATGTACATTGAAATCTTTTGTAAAATTAGAATTGTGGCTATTTTTTTTAGATAATTTTATGAAAGCTCTAAAAGTGATCCCAAGAAGTACTCCATCCCCTCAATTTTCTTAATGCTGTCAGCACCAAGGGCACTTATTAAGGTGAATGCATGACTATAATAATCGGTATATAGGAGAACTCGAAAACAGGTTCGTAACCGCACCTTCGAATGTTTTCACAAGAAAATTCATACTCTCCCAATACTAAATTTGATTTTGATTATCGAACAGTATGGAATAAAATATAGGGGCACTTTCAAAGGACATTGCACCCTGAGAAAATCTTTATTATTTAATATACGGTACTCTTACGGAATTTAATGAATTTAAAGACCATCTTAGTGTCTCATGCTCTTTACTAATGGGGAAAATACGAAAGGTGTTGTAACGACAGGCTAAAGGATCTTGCATTTTTAACTCAATATGTAGACATCAATGTTCTTAAAGCTATAATAGAAATTACTTTATGTAGGATGTTCAATATATAAACTTCATTTGAGATATATTACAGTTTCAGATATATGTCAGTGCAAATTAAAATGAAATCCCTATCTAAGATTTTAATGATTTCACCCTATAATGATATGCGTAATTTTCCTTATTCCTCTTTGATATGCGTAATTTTCCTTATTCCTCTTTGTGTGTTGTGTAATAAACGAACGACATGATAATGCACTTTTATTTTCAACGGTAAATCAATACTTTAATGGAAACCTTCTGTCACAAACATTTTCCAATTAGCCTTGTTTGCTTACTTTTATGCGTTTTAGGAGAAACCTTGAGCATCAGATTTCATTTCCGATGTGACTAGGAAAATCCTGACATCGAAAACCTGACCGATCCACGACACAATATTTGTCTTCCTGCGTGCTTTCAGACAATCTACAGTAAATTTCTCATGAATATTCATTAACTAATTAATGATATGTAGTTCATTTCACGCTTGTGTATACGCTATGTATAAAAAATATGTACAGTAAAACCAACATTAGCGACCACCTGTGTATAAAGACCACCTGTTTAATACGACCATGTTTCAAGGGGTCCCAAATGACCAATTTCAACACAATTCAACCTGTGTATAAAGATCACCTGTCTATAAAGACCATTTTTTCTCTGTTTTTTGGGTGTAAATCAAAATTAACCCTAAAACCAGCTATACAATTTTAGCATGGGCAAAGACTATACCATGATGAAAATTTTGACCAGGGACAGAACTGAAAGCCTTTCTGATGGTGGCAATTTTTTATCTAAAGGCTGATTGTCAGGAAGCATGTATCTATGGACTTAATTATTTTGGATTCTGCTTATTGATAACATTTCATTATATCAGTTTGTCACATCATAATGTTGGCCAACAAATTATTGGTACGCTTTTAAAATTCAATAAAGCACAAAATTACGATCCCTCTGAAATCTGCCGTTTATTATTTAATAGTGTACCATAGTTGTTCCATGTATAAAATCTGTCACGGCTCAACGACTCTGCAATATCATTATTAATTCATCGCTATTAGGAATTGTTCCTTTGTTACTGAGCATGCGACACGTTATCAAGGGATCAACAACATGGCCGAACACAGATATTGGTATTTGATAACATGACGTAACAAACATTATCACTATTGCTAATTGATTGCATTTTGATGAAATGGGTCCTGATAATTTCTAAAACAAATTTTTGTTCGAGAGAACGAAGCTATGGAATTTTACACGATCAGATTAGATACTTGAAGTTGTTGAAATTGTAAAATACATGCGTGCTGACATTTTTTATTATAATTCCTCCACACAAAACCTGCTTCTAATACAATTAACAGCTCAGCAATTTTGCAAATTATCATTTCTAAAATTTTCACATTATCTTTGTATGTAGGTGTTTACATTTCTGTTCGAAAGACTCTTGGGGCCAATAAAAATTGTAACTGTTAGAAATTGAAGAGATTTGAATTCATAAAGTGTGGATCAATGTGCTTGTTTGAAGTGTTGATTAATTACCATGAGCATGCAGCATGAAATTAATGCTTATTTTCCATGTTTATGCGTATCAAACTAAAACCTCCTGGGACTGTCATTGGTAAATCTCAAAATTGTCAATAAAATTTATATCAATGTAATATATCAGAAAAAACAAGTCTGTCTACACAGTAAAACCTGGTATTTTGGCTACCTCTGTATAATGGCCACCTGCCTAACAGGACCACTATTTCTCCCATACTTGACAGGGATATCCCATAGTTGCTAGGGAAAAGATAGCTCTGACTTTTACCAAGGCAGGGAAAAGACAGCTCACACGTGCTTGACAATGACATCACCGATATGTCTGATATCTCCGGAGACTGGCATCATTAATTTTGATGTCTCTGTGATGATGATGCTGTGGAAATAATTCTGAACTACTGAATTCTTTAAAATTGGAGAAAAATACCATTAAACATTCTGTCAAGTGGACAGGGGTATCTCAACCCGAGTGAAATATTTTGGCTGGTCAACCCAAGCTTTAAGGCTTGTAAGATTGTATTAGTCCCAAATGACCAACTTCAACGCAACACCAGCTGTAACAAATCTATGTAGAAAATAACCCTGGAGTTTTACAAGGGTATTAACTTTAATGTGATACTAATAGTGGAGGAAAACCAGAGTACCCAGAAAAAACCACCAACCAGTAGTCAGAACCTGGCAACTACCCCACGTGCGATTCGAACCCGTAACCTTGAGGTGGAGGGCATGTGGTAATATGTCGGGACATCTTAACCACTAGGCCACCACCCACCACGGCCCCACAAAACAAATTATGAGGAAAACTAATAATGATCAAGCAGATAGTAAAATATCAATCTTGCAGTTGGAGTTGCTCAGTCCTGACTATACAGCTGGAATACCTATAGTTGAGAATGATAAAATTAACACTCAGGGAATTTTATCATCCTATTTGCTTTGCTAGTAGATAGGGCACCAGATAAACTTATTTTCAGAATGTGTCTTAATTTAGATCTGTGAGCTCTTAACAATATTGGCATTGGTTACTTTAGACTTATGGGAATTCAGCTTAAACATGTGGGGTCCATCTTTGAAACACCTACGGAATGAATGACTACAGAGATACAAATACACATTTTGTTTGCTAATGAACTCACTAATTATGGGCCATTACTTTGAAACAAATGACTAATGATGCATATTTGTTGCTTTGTGGCTCACTAATTTTTGTTGCCAAAACAAACAAAAATCTGTTTTATCCATCAAATATGCATTTTGTATGATAATTAATTCACTAATTATAATTAATTTGCTAATTATAGACAAATACTTTGATGAAAGATTTATTAGCAGTGCTATGTAATTACCTCTTGATTTACTGCTGCCTCAGATAAATGAAATATCTACCAAGGGATCAACCAAGCTCTGATTTATTACCGTTTATGGGTAAATTTCCCCTCAAGGAATGAATTCCCCTCTGGCCTAAAATTCCCCTGAAGATTTAAAAATTTCCCATTTGAAGCTAAAAAATGACCGTTTTTGTAACATAATTTCCCCTGTGACTTATTTTTCATTAATTTTTTTAGACTTTTGTTTGCAAATTTCTTCATATTTATCATACAGCTACTGCATAGTTTATGATAAACTCAAATTTTTCATTATTGAGCTTAAACTCTTGCTTTACTAAATCTTAAAATAAAATTAGTTGTTTTACAGTACTTTTTCGTCAAAATGAATATAATTTAGGACCAAAATAAGAAGATTCAAATTCCCCTATATTTCGCCAAACTTTTCCCCTATTCGATAAAAGGGTAGTTTCCCCCAAAACCTAGATTGATCCCTGCTACCATTGATCTTTCTCATATATACAACATGGAACTTTTTTACAATACAATTCACAGTGAGTTGTGTTACTGTTTACCATATATACATGCAAAGGCATCACCACAATATCTAATACATTATAATTCATTTAATGCATTGAATATAATGGTAAGTGAAATTAATTACCTTTAAAATATTTAATCATTTTTACACAATAGATAAGCATTAATTTACTATACTTAGAATAAGAATGAAATTATCTGTGATGTACTATAATAGCGAGATGAATTCTGACTTAACTTACCGCTTGTTCAGTTTTATTGGTCCATTCACTTATACAAGAATCCTCAAAATATCGTTTACATTCACAGTCAACTCTCAGAGATCAAAACCACACGCAAAAATGGCCAAAATCACATGGTGATCAGACAGATATACCGGATGATGAACAAAATCATTACACACATGTATCTAAATGAGTGGTGCTCGTCAATGATACTGGCTCGTTAGTTGATGCTAGTGTACCATTAGCAGTGAATGGCTGACTGATTGGAGCTGTACAAGTTTACTACAGCTATAGGGCACCAGATGGTCAGTAGATACCATGTCATCCCTCCAGGATCATCTCATCTCTTATACCTCCTCTCCCTCTCCCATAGACAGTTTCATCTGTAGTTCAATCCCCTATATATGTAATTACTTTCATTTTTTCTCTCTATCAAACATCTCTATTTCCATCCATCTGTCCGTCTGAAGTTTACTTTTTAGGTCACTTGAGAGTTAAAAAAAACTGTGACCTATTTTGCCCTTTGTCCATTGTCGTCTGTCGGCAGTTGTATGCTGCTAAACAATTTACATTTTCGACTTCTTCTTCAAAACCACTGAACTAAATTTGTTGAAATTTTGCAGAAACCTTCCATGATTTCAAGGTCAACCAAAATTGTGAATTTTCTAGTCCCAGCCCCCAGGGGCCTTACGTGTACATTCGGGTTGGGTCAAAAGGGATCAAATAGGCTAAAACTTCAAAACTCTTCTTCAGAAATTGCAGAAATGGTAGAATCAAATACTCTTAGTTCTTAAGGTTCTTCACAAAAATTGTGAATTATATGACCCTGGGGTCTCATGTTTCCCCCTGGGGAGGGCGATCAAGTTTACTGTAGTTTATATAAGGAAAACACATTTTTGAGCATAATTTGGTCATTTATAATAGGAAATGAGTCAAATGTTGTCACAA
Source organism: Argopecten irradians (assembly GCF_041381155.1). Classification (NCBI taxonomy): domain Eukaryota; kingdom Metazoa; phylum Mollusca; class Bivalvia; order Pectinida; family Pectinidae; genus Argopecten; species Argopecten irradians. Next base: position 36,230,747 of record NC_091141.1, on the reverse strand, counting down.
TTATCCTATGAAATGGTTGTTGAACCACTGCCACCCTATGCTGTGGTCTCTATTTGTAATAAAATGTAGTTCCTCTTTCATTCTCCTCCAAACCCCACCCTTTCCCCTCCCCATATGTCCCTCACCACCACCACCTCTAGTTTGTATGACCAGTGATTGGAACTTTATGCATTGTTGAAGATCCTGTAGTTGATCTTCTCCCCTGTATCCACCTTAACACCCCTCCCCCTCCCACCCCCTCAAATTTGTCTGACCAGTGTTATAGGAACTCTCCCCTTTGCCCCTGCTGATCCCCCTCCCCTGTGTCCCCCACCCCCTCCTTCCTCCCAATTGTCACTCCCTCAAGTATTTATTACCAGTGATAGGAACTTACCCCTGTGTTAAGGTCTAGTACATACCTCCAGCTGAGATAATTAGTGATAATCTGACTATTGTTTATAGTGTTAAACAGATAGGTAGATTCTATGGTAGATGTTCTTGATCTTTGATAGGACATTAATTAGTTTAGATCATTAGTTCCTAATGTTGTAGGTTCTATGGTAGATGTTCTGAATCTTTGATAGGACATTAATTAGTTTAGATCAGCAGTTCCTGATGTTGTAGGTTCTATGGTAGATGTTCTGGATCTTTGATAGGACATTAATTAGTTTAGATCAGCAGTTCCTGATGTTTAGATCATCAGTTTGTACTACCCTGTTATTTGTATTGTTAAACATATGTGCTGTAGTTCCTACAGTCAGCTAGTGCGTTTTTAAGGGCTGTTTGAGAAATGGTCTGGTCTGAGCTGATGTGGCAGTGTCTTTTGGCAAGGTGTTTTTAACCCAATTGAACAAAATGTTCTGTGAAGTAGTCTACAGCCTGCTACAAAATTACTTTTGGCACTTGGGCCATCTACACATTAGCTAAAAAAGAAAAATCTATTATACTTTATTTTTCATGTACCCTTGCGAATAAATTTCTTTCTGAAGTCCAGACAATTTTTTCAATATTGCAATTGATGAAAGTTGTCAGTAGTCTCCAGTATTATATTACCATGACTCTTGTTTTAGTTTGCTTGTACCCCATGTGTAAGCTTTGTAACTTGTAGTCGTATTTGAACACTGCTTACTATGCAGCTTTACACTTTGCTGTAAATTTAAAACGTTTTAAAATCCTTTACTCAGAAATCCTATACTCTATCGTGAAGCATTTTCAGATCATTCCTCATTATTGTATATTTGAATTAGTTAATAATCACAATGCATATTACTTCAGAAAGGGCCATGGTAGCCGAGTTGTTAAGGTCATGACAAAACACTAGCCCTCTACCTTTGCGTTGTGAGTTCAAAACCCTTCTTGGTACAGTTGCCAGGTATGAACTGTAGGTCGGTGGTTTAAATCTGGATACTCTGGCTTTTGTCCATCTACTACACATGGCAATTCCTTACATGACCATGGCTTTTAATTGGACATAAAAGAACATTAACTCAACCGGTATAACTTTGCAGCCATCAAAGAACTATGTGTACTTTGCAGCCATCAAAGATTTTGGGTGATCAAAATTATAGATCATTTACCGTAAATATATATATGAGATATCTACCCTATACTTTGTTTATTTTTACTGTGATATGTTTACAGAGATGACCACCTCCAGATGGACCTATACCTGTAATGCTGTACAGTAAAATGTTAACATGTTAACTATTAACTGCCTTGCTGATCTGTGTAGTCATTTGGTTTATATATACTGTTAGGATATCAAGTTATCTCCCCTTATTTTGCCCTTTCAAATTATGTGTGGTAGTGAACTGCTATTCACAGCTGGTATATATTTATTTCTCCATCTGCTCTTTGTAATTTTTAGTTTATAACTCCCTCCCCCCTCCCTACTCCCCCTTAGTTTTAAAACAGCACTGGTTTGTCCCCTTATATTGCATTATACAGTATTGCTCATCCTTTTGCTGTTTACTATATTTGATGTTGAAGAACTCATTAATTAGCAAACGATTAGGCTTATAACAATCCTTTTATGATCTTGGAGTTTATCTCCCCTAATCTTCTTACATTATTGTATCAGGTTGATTATCCCCTATAAGGCCAAAAAAAACAATTTGTCTGTTTAGGGTAGATAGGATTTTTAGTGCGAGTGTACTCCTACTATTATTTTCCTTGTCGGGTGTAGAGTCTGTGTACATCCACTATGCGCAGATTCCAACTGCGCACGCGATACCGGAAGTCAGTGTCTTATAGCGTTTAATAGATTTCGCCGTGATTTAGTGACACCAAACTTTCAAAAACATATATTAAGATATACTTGCCAGCGATAATCTACTATAAATTAACAAAAATGACATTACTCAGTGTAAATTTGTTTTTTGTAAACTTCAAGCGGCGTATCATACAAACTCTTGCATCGATCATGATATTCTGAGCATCTGATTGACTTTGGAAACTTCTGGAACAATATAATGCAATTCAGGATTATACAGTCAATAAAAGAAAGTGACGAAACTGATAACTTTTAGTACAGGCCACATATTTAATTTATTTCACATCATCCTAGGTCCTAGGTATACGTTGCACTATCGCTTACTAAACCCTGTGACCATAGACCGCATTTGCTGAGTTCTATTAATATTTATAAATGACACAGCTTGCGTAAGAGAACAGATAAAAACTAGACACAGGTAAGATCTAATGTCACCCCAAAATGCGTGCATGACACAGGTGACTGGACGGTGTTCTAGCGGACGACTATTTTGAACAGCGGAACAAGTGTATAGTATCAATATCAATACGATAATAAGCACACTTTTATGTAACAAAGAACTTCAAAGTAATTTCACATTAAGTTCTGATGAAGTTCAGGACAGTATTTATTACAATGCACAAGGGGCGTAAACCATCTCCTTGCAATATTCCCAAGGATAATGAGCGAAAGTGCTACATACACCTGTTGTAGAGGATTATTTCATACTGGAAATTAAGGTTAGGAAGTAAATATATTTTTTTCATAGAAATAATTGCAAAAAAAATTAGGTCCGAGGAGAAAAAGTTAGGGTCAGTCGGATAACCCTAAACAGACATATTTATTTTAATAGCCTTCGTTAAAATTTTTCTGTGGAGTTATCTCCCTTTACTTACCTGAAGTCCATCCTTGTTATAGAATCCAATATATAGAAAGGTATTTTTTGCTATCCGTTATACATTTAGTTGATGATTAAATATGATACATTTTGTACTTATAAATTATATAAAACTTTAAAATACTAACCAAAGGTATGAATTTGTCCTCTTCTTTCTGTTTAGATAACTTATCCAATGACAAAAGCTGTCAGGTGCCTCAATAATCCTCCGGGGAAAATTAGATCCCGTTTACTATTTTAGAGATCAGCTGCGATGGCTTCCAACAGGAAACCTCTTCCTATCATACATTGATAATTACCATGTCCAAATCTCTGATGTATTGGAGAGATAAATCCTAGGTGATTTAGAAAGGACTAGGATCCGACTGGAAATCACTTCATGGTTATCCTTAATCCCTTCAAACTGGACCAGGCTGTACGTGGTGGGCTTTCATTTGGTTTTTCCGTTCAGACCTAACAGTCTTATTTCTGGGTCAAACATGACCCCATCTGATTGTATACTCTAATTAATGTCCATGAATGCCTTAGATTTCTGTGGAAAAAATTTCCAATATGTCACAATGACAGTTAATCATGAACTGCTGACAGACTGGCTAATGAGGGTCGACCTCTCTCCCGGGAGGGTTTGGCATGTAGAGTGGGTCTGCTCCGCTCATGGACTAGTGCATGTAACACCTGAGTTTGTCTCTCGATCACACCGAGCAGCCTCATTGCAGATGGCGCTGTTGACACAAGATGTTGATGTTTCGTGTGAAAACAGAATGGAAAATGAACGCAGGTCTAATGCATTGTTTATGTCATCAATACACGAGTCCTTTTATTTCTCGTCAGTTCAGTTAAACAGACCGTCATATAAATCAATTAATATATACACTACCTCATATGGTAATGTATTGTTACTATTTGCTAAATGGAAAAATTGAACGAAGGTGAGGGATCCCTCGGGATTGACAAGACAGCAAATGGTTGTCGGGGACTGGGGACCAATCAGAAGCCATTGCTACAACAGAAGCTGTGTCTATAAAGTGTTATATGAATGTTTCACAGAATATGTAGATGGATCGTGGAGGATGTGGGCTCTTCCCAATGTATCATGTCTAGTAATGGCCGTCTGTCACATGCCGGAAACAAGTTCCTTTGTCAAAGAGTAGGTGTCTATCTCCCTAGGCAAGGCTATTAAAGAGGAAAATATTTTATTTGGAAGTGGGTTGAAATATCAGCTTTCCAATTAATGTTTATGAAGCTTGTGCGCAACATTGATGTCGACAGCGTAATTAAAACTGTTAAATGTTGACTATAAAATGTAGAACTCCTTTTGCGAAAATTCTAGAAGGCTTTTTTTTCTTCAAAATAAAAATAGATAAAATCAATGATCTAAAAGAAGAGAAGTGTGTGAGTTTTAAGTTACAAATTTCGTTGTTTTGTGGATATGGTATCAATAACATGAAAAGCGCAGAAAGATGAATCAGTGAACGGAAACAAATATTTACTTTGTGTACGGATTCAGTTCCTGTATTGTCAAGACACACTCTGATGGTTTTATGACAATAATTTTCTATCTCAATGACCCGGCTTTTCTATTGCAAAATACAAAAACAATAAATCTGTCAAAACCAAAGGGAGATGACAATATTTATCTTTCTTTTTTGTAATAAATGAGGCTGAATTTGCTGCGGGACTTTTTTTTTTTTCGGACAGAGAATCACGAACAGCCTATTCAGGTTAGTGTTAAGCTCTTAAATATTGGGGAGTGAAATCGTGATCTGGGCGATCAATACGTCCAGCAAATGGTAGCAACGTACATCAAAATTTATGTCATGAATGGCTACTCTGGTGCTCTGTTCTCATACAGTTAAAGTAGTGTACCCTTTAGCTGTGTCAGTAATTTGCGACCATAATGGAAGTTTATGGATTGTTACTATGAAATACTCGGCAATTCTGTCAGACTGTAACTGTCATGTAGGCCAGGAGTTACTTAAAACATTGGTCCGTGATGGCTTATATTACAACAGAATGGACATTGTCTACACATCTGGTTCGTGATTCAAGCTTATTGTGGTGGCTTTATGTTACCAATCATTTGTAGACAAGTCTTATTAAACATTTTCGGAAAGATTCATTGACAATAATGTGTAAATTTGGAGACTTATCAAACAACAAGAATAACTCTGTATAATCAAAATTCCTACTATAAATTTTATTTCACATCTCATTGCAAAACAAAATTATACATCTTATAAAAATCAATTTCAATGACCCAGGTGTATAAATGCAAGGAGTCTTAGTATAGGAGTGCTGGAGAAAACCCACATAATCGGGCAGGTGGCCCCTGACCTTTTCAGGTTCATATCAGAACCTCAGCTGGCTAGGTGAAAATGGTAAGCTACCACATCATCAGACAAAATCAGGTCTATAATAAGCCCCTCTCGGCAACAAGCCCACTCTCAGCAATAAGCCCAATCTCAACAATAAGCCATACTTAGCTATAAGCCCACTCTCAGCAATAAGCCCATTTTAAACAATAAGCCCAATCTCATCAATAAGCCCACTCTCAGCAATTAGCATCCTCTCAACAATAAGCCATGCTCACCAATAAGCCCTCACTCAACAATGAGCCCCCTCTCATTAATAAGCCCCTTCTCAACAATAAGTCCCCTCTCAACAGTGAGTCATTCTCACAATAAGCCCCCTCTCAACAATAAGCCCTCACTCAACAATGAGCCCCCTCTCATTGATAAGCTCCCTCCAAAAGCCCACTCTCATCAATAAACCTTCTCTCAGCAAGAAACCCCTCTCTTAACAATAAGCCATGCTCATCAATAAGCCCCCTCTCAGCAATAAGCCCTCACTCAACAATGAGCCCCCTCTCATTAATAAGCCCCCTCTCAACAGTAAGCCATTCTCACCATTAAGCCCCCTCTCAACAATAAGCCCTCACTCAACAATGAGCCCCCTCTCATTGATAAGCTTCCTCTCAACAATAAGCCCACTCTCATCAATAAACCCCTTTTCAACAATAAGGCCCTCTCAGCAATAAACCTCCTCTCAGCAAGACACCCCTCTCTCAACAATAAGCCACCTCTAAACAATTATCCCCCACTCAACAATAAGCCACCTCTAAACAATTATCCCCCACTCAACAATAAGCCACCTCTAAACAATTATCCCCCACTCAACAATAAGCCACCTCTAAACAATTATCCCCCACTCAACAATAAGCCACCTCTAAACAATTATCCCCACTCAACAATAAGCCACCTCTCAAACAATTATCCCCACTCAACAATAAGCCTCTCAACAATATCCCCTTTCAGTTATAAACTCCTCTCAGCAATAAGCCACCTCTCAACAACTCAGTAGTAAGCCCTCCTCAACAATAAGTCCACTCTCAACAATAAGCCCAGTCTAAATAATAAGCTCACTCTCAACAATAAGCCCCTTCATGACAATAAGCCTTCCTCAACAATAAGTCCCCATCTACAATATGCCTCTTCTCAGCCATAAGCCACCTCTCAACAACAAGCCCCCACTCAACAATAAACTTGTTTTCATTAATAAGCCCCTCTCAGCAATAATCTACCTCTCAACAATAAGTTTCCTCTTAGCAATAAGTTCTCTCTCAGCAATAAGCCCAATTTCAACAATAAGTCCCCTTTCAGCAATAAGTCTTCTCTTATTAATAAGCCCCCACTCAACAATAAGCCCCCACTCAACAATTAGTCCCCTCTCATTAATAAGCCCCTTTTCATCAATAATCAACCTCTCTATAATAAGCCGCTTCTCAATAATAAGTCCCCCCCTCAAAAATAAGCTTCGTCTCAGCAATAATCCACCTCTCAACAACTAGCCCCCACTCAACAATAAACTCCCTTTCAACAATAAGCCCCTCCCTGCAATAAACTTCTTCTCAACAATAAGCCCCCTCTCAACAATAAGCCTCTTCTCAGCAATAAGCCCTCTCTTAGCAATAAGCCCTCTCTCAGCAATAAGCCCCCTCTCAACAATAATTTCCCTTTCAGCAATAAGTCTTCTCTCATTAATAAGCCCCCACTCAACAATAAGTCCCCTCTCAACAATAAGCCCCCTCATCAATTAGCCCCCTCTTATCAATAAGCCCTTGATCGGCAATTAGCCCCTTTCAACAATAAGCCCTCTCGCCTTTTTTATGAAGTCTTTTTGAACTAACTAGGGTTTAATAATCTAGTGACATTCTAAGCCTCCTCACTACTTTCTTATTCTATTTGTTCGAAACTTTGTTATTAAATGTATTGCTGCATGGAGATCAATCTGATTTTGGATAAAAATTATTTTAATTATCATTCAACAATCTCATCAATAAAGGCCACTTTTATATGAATACACTCAAGAAAGAACCAAAAAGGGTAATTCAGATTATTGCGATACATGATTGTTTCTACAACAATAGACTTTCAGAATGTGAGAGTTCCGAAGACTATACACCAAAGTGTTAATAACGCAATGTGTCCATCCGGTGTAAACACTCGACACTACGATCATAGGATCCCGTGTGGGAAATATGGAAATCACCAGGAAAGGTGTGTATAGTACAGAGAATGTGGTCAGTATCAAAATCACAGTGATAATCAGATGCATATCCTGTTTGTAACGTGTATAAGACGTTAATGTCTGCACGGTTGCCCGCTGAATGGTCGGTCTTGCGTTCACCATGAATCTACTCTTCCATACTTTCTTAATCATTGCGATGTAACAGAAGGCTAGAACAGGCAAGCTGGAACCACAGAAAATAGCAATGAATGTACCAAAGGAATCCTTATTGAAAGGGTGGCAGAAAAACCTGGTATGGTCGTATTTAAACTGCCCCCATGCCTCCGTAACAGGAAGTAGTAATATTATGGGATAGATGCTCCAAGAAACTGCCAGCATTAGAATCTTGTTCCATCTTCGTTTATAGATTTGTTCATATTTGTTGAAATGTACGATAAGTATATATCGATTAACAGAAATTAATATTAAACCAATTATCTCTGTGCCGACAATGCTGTAGGTAAAATATCCCATAATCCTACAGAAAGTTGTGTCCGCCTTTTTAGTTAAGTGGGGGTCACGATCGGTAAACGAGAGGTATGCAATATAGGGTAGTGTTGATACACATGGGATTAAGTTTAATATGATCAAATTTAGAACAAACAACATGGCCGCCTCCTGATGCAGCCTCGTTTTGATAATAGCCACGATGGTTCCGATGTTAGCAACACAACCTAGAGTTGCGATGGTTGTTGCAGCAACATTATGAAGGAGTATAGTTTCCATGGAAACAGAATCGAAGCCTGTTTTATTAATGGCTATTGGTCCATGCATGATTATAGTCTGATTATACAAAACGTTTACGAATTACGACGTGATCTGTGAGCTCAGGTAATAAAAACAGTCATCACGGCAAATAAATGGCAGTCAAGAGGAAAATTTACAATTACACAACTCTTTCCTTAATGTCCGTTATCGAAGGTTAGACAAATACAACACTGTTAAAAATTATTATCCTACGTCTGGCATTAGATCTGCGTGGTTCTAGGTTTTGATATAGTTTATACAAACATTACCACAAAGTCCATTCATGATCCGTTGCTTTCTACTGTGGGTCATGACTGGAACCATTTCTTACACTTTTAATCCAACTCACTTAAACGATGTCTTCATTCATCATTTTGAAATAAGATTCATCCCAAGATGTCACTCAAGAATCCACAATTTGTCATGAAATGTCTGAATTTATCACATTGGGATGAGATCTAAAATTGTGACTTAAGAATCACAATGTCAGGAACTTTCATCATGATGCTTTTTTAATTCAAGAAAGTTTCAGAATAATTTATTTCATCGTCATAAATCCATAATGTCACAAAAGAGGCTTCCTTCATTTCATTGTGCTGATTTCTTAATCCAAAATTTCAGGACAATATACTGATATTATTAATCCATTTCATGTGAATTCATTCCACCATCAATAATTATCTAAAAATGTTAAAATATGTAAGTCTTTATCCATTTTAAGATAACATAGTTTATCATCAATCCATCAAAATTCATTAATAACATACACATTTCAATCCAGTTTGATGAATTTGTTAAGAATTCCGTCACATCAGATGAAAATTTTTTTCTTAATCTTTTTCCATCATTCCATCTTCATTCACATCTTAATCTTTAACAGCACATAGAATTATAACTTCTGTCAGACAAATTAATTCGTTTTATGAGTTAAAGAACATCTTAATTATTCCATCACATAAGATATTTGAATCACATCTTAATCCATCAAATCTTAATCTGATCACATCAATCTGTCTTAATGGTAAGCTATCATTATAACTTTGTCTTAAGCCATAGCCTTCATCTTATTCCTGGTAACATCTGAAACGAAAAACTCGTAATAAGTCAATCTGTGGGATTTAAAGTAATAAAACAAATAACATCCAGATTTTAATTAATAACTTAATTTTTATCTTGTTTGTATTTTCCTGTCAGTTGCTCACCTCTTTGTAGATTCATTTGTCAACAAATCGCGACAATCTGATAAGATGAACAACTCACCTAATTTGTTTTCATGTCGTACATTTCCTAAATGAATGAAATGCGTTGTCATGGATGTGACATTTTTACAGATGATATATTAGTTTTTTTCTCAGTGTAGTTACGTAACATCAAAGATGCCTGAGAAATATTTTCAGAATCATCGAATATGGTTGAAAGCCTTTCTCAGTGATAATGATGTGAAATGTCTTCATTTCGTGATTGACGTTTATCTTCAATATGAATCTCCGTCCAATCAGAATAAGTTGTCTCAGGATATGTCAACCAATCAGAATTCATGTTTGTTGTTGACACTTGACAATATTCCAAGTTGTTTTTTGAGATTTTTTGAGGCTGAAACATTGAAAAGTGTGATAAACACCAAAGATATTCAATCTTACTGTATAATTATGTGTAGAAGTATATTCATTAACTGATATCATACAAAATAATTAATGCAGCCATTGTATTGCAAATTGAATATTCCTGAATAAAACTTATTGCATTCATCAGTTTATGAATGAAGCTTTTGTTATATTCATAATATAAATCAATAAATTAGATTCAAAGCACCTATTCATATGAAAAACGAAAACACGTACAACTCTTATGAATATTGATGTGGATTAATTTACGGAAATCAATTAAACTGCAAAGAGTCGAAGGAAGAAAAGATAGAAAACAAAAACAACCACTTAAAAAGCTGGACACAAAAGAATTTCAGTACGCTGAAATGTAGGACACTCATTAGTGTGTTTACATCGTTAGAAAGGTCTTAATGATGTTGACCGAAATGAACTCTGTATGACTTATGGATAGTCGATATACGATATACACAATTTGTGATGTGTAGATATTGGTTGTATTGAGTGGACTTCTCGGATTGAAAAATAAAACAGAATTTTGAAATTGTTGTGAAAGGAATAACTGTGCAAATATTGGCAGAATTTGATGCGAGACTGTCATAGAGAAACATATTTAATATGTGTATCTCTAGTTATGTAAAAATGAATAATCCTGAGTTACTTGAAATTGAGAAAATTTATTGAAAGTGGCAACAAATAGGTTGGTATAAATTTGGCAGTGTACAGCAACAAACTTTGAAGAAACAAATCTTTCTTTGACCAGTACGTTATGTTTCATCGATATTTCTGAAGAAAACAGTGACATCAAAAACAGATTTAGAATTCCAAACTTCTCTCTTGTACATTCTATATGTATGAAGATTTACTTATGAAGATAAAGATGTATATAGATTGAGGATGTGTAGCAGACGACAATGTAGCAATGTAGCAGACGACAATGCAGCAGACGACAATTTTTCATTATAATGTCTCTTTTATTTGTTGCTTTTGAAAGTCTTTTTATGACCGTCTGCATACAGTAAAAAATAAAACTTAAAAATGTCATAAATCAGTCTATTGAATATTCAGAAATTTTGTTCATCATTATAAGATAACTCAGCTTGTATTATTTTAATGATCTTTACCAATATTTTCGTGGAGACATGCACTTTTTAATTTGAAATACAGAAGTTCCGAAAGATATCATATATAAGGATTCTGCACTGCTGACAAATGGTATTTTTTCGCTATCGAAAACAGGAGAAGACAATCTTACTTTGTGTTTTTCTTCAGTCGCAAAAGTTACTTTCTATACACCATTAACACAATTGAAAAGTTTGAGCTTCTTATATTACTTAAAGATAAAAATATTGAAATCGAATAATTAAAAAATTTCAATATTAGATTTTGGCAATCATTAATTTTGTGAAATAAATTTGACATTTACTTGAATTTTCTATGTCTCTATGCCAAAAGTGAGAAAGGTTTTAGCTTAATGGAAAAGAGACTTTAAGGATATATTTTGAGTTACAAGAAGAAAGAAAAAATGTGGTAAAAACAAACAAAAAAACAAATATGTTGAAAATAATAGTGAAATTAAAACGCAGCTTACCTGATTTGCCAATTTGTTGGTACCTGCAACTTCTCCAAATTTAAGATTTCTAACATTTTGTGTGCGATTACATGAAATTTTTTTTCTCAGAACAAACCAGGTCAGCTTCTGGTTGTGATTTGAAAATGTGTGGACACAATAAATAGTCATGAACAATTTTCCGAGTTGTGATTTTAGATAACATAAACATTTCAGAATGTGTGATATATTTAAACAACGGTTACGAATGAGCAGTGATGTGACAGGATATATACAGCCATTGTTTTATTGATGTTACCAGATTCCCAACGGGCCCATCCACATCATAATGCCCTTATATGGAAAGTTATCCAGAATTTCACAATATATAATATTCATTATAAAGTCCAATTTTACATGCAGGCATTATCATTTGTCATCACATTTGATAGAATTTTATTCATACATCTTTATTATTATTATCAATGCTGGTACACCATGCTATTACCCATCTGACTTACGACTGTTGCAACAATGACAAGACATTCAAAAATCCAAGATGGTGGCCTAATAGATCAACGTTATCAGGCGGGTTGTCTGCAAATAAGACCCCCTCCACTTTTGACCTTTATTTCTTCTCTAGATGGAGGGTCTTATTTGCGGTTAATGATGAATGCTGGTCTTGTGGATTTAAACATAATTGACACAATACTTCTAATTCATACACTTTAATTTCTTTGATCAAGGTACATAGTAGATATCAGTATGTAATACGGGTTAAAAGGTCAATCAACTACTTCTCCTGTTCCCGCTCAGAAGTGAGGGAAGTCTCAAGCAAGGCAATGTCCATGGTAAAATGAAAATGAAGGAAATCTCAGTCCTCACGTAGATTTACATAAGTGAACCTTGGTGAGGATATACTGACAACTAATAAATCAGTTGTCGCAAACCCGAATTGATCAAACTATTGATAGATTAATTTTAGGTGTGAGCCCATGGGCAGAGAATGTGACTGCAATGGACTCAGGTATATTGTCGAATATTGTACAAAGCCTGATGACCTCACAAAGAGAAATGCTCAGCTAGTAACCCAAAGCCTTCCTAGCAAAGACAAATGCTCAACTAAAAATTTTAAGCATTCCTCACAAAGACAAATGCTCAACTAAAAATCCAAGACCTTCCTCATAAAGACAAATGCTCAGCTGAAAACCCAAAGCCTTCTTCACAAAGACAAATGCTCAGCTAAAAAACCAAAGCCATCCTCATAAAGACAAATGCTCAACTAAACTAAAATCCAAAACCATCCTCATACAGACAAATGCTCAACTAAACTAAAAATCCAAAGCTGTCTTCACAAAGA